>NC_057717.1:52817583-52821441 GCF_004010195.1 Chiloscyllium plagiosum
GTCAGGGAGAGAAACAGAGGAAACACATTCACTTTCAACACAGAAGATGGCATTTCGCAAGGAAAAAGATTCAGCTGAATTAAACATTTAAATTAAGATCAGTTAAATGTTTTTGTGGAATGTGCCAGATTGGAAGCAAGACCTGGGGAGACAGACCCTCAGCAGAATGAGAGTTTGAAAATGGAGGTATTTCCACATCAGAAACCAGGTTAGGTCACTGACTTCAGGGCTGATGGGTGAATGGGTCTCAGTGAGAATTGGGGAACAGACAGCAGAATTGCATTGCAGATATTGCAGCTCGAAACTGCGTATTTATGTAGTGCTGTAGACCACAGCAGCAGGAGAAGCAGACCTGCATTCAACCACAACCTGTAACCTTTTGCCAGGATAACACCTCAGTCTGTCATTACCATCAACACCATCTATGGCTCAGTGACGAGTGTGGGTGAACTTGTCAGAGTCAGAATCACATGAACCTTAACCTGATGCTAACTCATTAAAGCTACCAGAGTTGACCAACAGATCTGATCGAAGCCCTGCAGTTCTGCCACAGTCAGTCATAAATGGTGATGGACGATTAAACAAATAACTGGAGGCGAGGGCTCCACAAACTTCCCCATCCTAATTAATGGAACAGACCTGCACATCAGTGTAAAAGGGAAGGATGTTTTATCTGCACCATCTTCTGCCAGAAGTGTTGGGTCGATGGTACACCTCACCCTCATCATGATGCCAACAAAATCACAGATGCCAGTTTCAACTAATTCAACTAATTTGATTCGCTGCACGTGACATGAAGAAACAGCTGAACAAATAGATACGACACAGACATTGGGCCCTGACCCCATTCCTGAAATGGGTCTGAAGACTTGTGCTGCACAACAAGCCGTCACCCTGGGGAAACTGCTTCATTCCAGCTCCAACTCTGACATCTCCCTGGCAATGTGGAAAATTATTCAGCTGTGTCCTGTCCACTAAGATGGGAAATATTACAAACTGACCAATTACTATCACCTCAGTCGCATCATGACAGCCAAATTGGTGGGAGTTCTGTTTGGCAGCACAGAAATAACCTGTTCAGTATGGTTTCCGATAGATACCTATGTGGATATGGTACTGTGGAAATGTCACTGGATTATTAATCCAGACCAGGCTAATGATCTGGCAGCGGGTGGAAGTTAAAGACAATTAATAAAATATCGAGATCTAAAATCTGGGGTAAGGAACAGTGACCTTGAAGCCAATATGGATACAGAATTTCCTTCTCCAATGTACTTTTAGGAAGTGAATCTCCCGTGATTTCCTGGGCTGGCCGAAAAGTGACTCCAAAGACGCTGACATGTGATAAACATTTCAATGGTCTCTGAAATTGCCAAGCAAGGGCACTCATTTCTATCAAACTACTCCGAGGTCTGAAAGGATGAAACCGGACAGAACACCCGGCCTCAGCATCAGTGTCGGAAAAGGTAATGGGAACACTGTCCTGTCGACCCTGCAGAAACCTCCTTCCTAACATCTGAGAGCTTGTAACAGCATTTACACAGCTTTCCCACAGAATGCACAGAAACATCTGGAATGGAAAACACATTTAGCCTCTCCATTCTAGTTCATGGAAAAAATATCCTCAATGCACTTACCCCACATGATATAAATATCCGTTAATGCTAGTAACCTTGGGAAGCTATAAAATAGGCAGTGCAGTCGTACGTTTGGTCCATCGAGTTTGCTAACCAATTCAATATAATGATGGTTGGCTCTTTATTTCCATACCGTACTCCTGCTCTCCCACCATCACTTTACTGTCTCTAAATCATTATTCATAATCAGTGTCTCAGTTTCCAGGTGCGAGCGAATTCCTCATGTTCACCAGTCAGTGAATGCAGACATTTATTCTCATCTCACTGCAGAGTGACTGCAAGTACCTAAGACTGTGCCCCCTTGTTTTAGAAGTCCCAGCCAGGGGAATTATCATCCCTGCTTCCAATCTGTCTCACCCTGTCAGAGTTTTGTATATTTCACTGAGATCCCACTCATTTTCCTAAACCCAATGGAATACAGGCCCAGTCTCCCAAACTCTGCTCCCACAAGCCCGTCACCCCAGAGATCAGTCTGGTCATCCTTCACTGCTCTCTAACAATGTCAGGTTTGTCCTTTATTAAGTAAGGAGACCAAAACTTCCCACAATACTGCACAATGCTCGAGATGATATCTCACCAAGAGTATGTACAGCTGCAGTAAGACACCCTTTCTCCTGGACTCACATCCCCCTGAAATTAAGGTCAACACACCATTTATCTTCCTCACTGCTTTCTGTTTCTGAAATATTACTTTCAGCGACTGGTGTACAAGATGGAGATCCTAAATTAAGGGGGGGGGGTAGGTATAGGACAGATGTTAGGTGTAGGTTATTTACTCAGCGAGTCGTGAGTTCATGGAATGCCCTGCCAGTAGCAGTGTTGGACTCTCCATCATTATGGGCATTTAAGTGGGCATTGGATAGGTATATGGAGGATAGAGGGCTAGTGTAGGTTCGGTGGGCTTCGATCGGCGCAACATCGAGGGCCGAAGGGCCTGTACTGCGCTGTATTATTCTAAAAGAACCGTCCTATGTTAATTTCTATTTCTGTATTTCGTCAATCTGGGTGTCACTGGCTGGGCCAGTATTTATTGCTTGTCCCTAGTTGCCCTTGAGAACGTGGTGGTGAGCTGCCTTGTTGAACACTGCAGTCCACCTGCTGTGGTTGACCTCCAATGCCATTAGGGAGGGAATTCCAGGATTCCGACCCAATGACTGTACAGGAGCGGTGATATATTTCCAAGTCAGGATGGTGAATGGCTTGGAGGGGAACCTAATGATGATGGTTTTTCTGTACATCTGCAGCCCATGTCCTTCTAGATAGACGTGGTCGTGAGTTGGGAAGATGGTCTCTGAGGATCTTTGGTGAATCATTTCATTGCAGCATGTAGATAGTAAAACACTGCTGCTGCTGAGCGTTGATGGTGGAGCAGTGTGGATGAAGGGACAGTCAGACTGGCTGCTTTTTCCTGGATGGTATAAAGCCTCTTGAGTGTTGTTGGGGCTGCACTCTTCCAGACAAATTGGGAGTCTTCTATCACACTTCTGACTTATGCATTGTAGATGATTGGCAGACTTTTGGAAGTCAGGATGTGAGTTACTCGCCGCAGTATTCCTAGCTTCTGACCGGCTCTTGTAGTTACTGTGTTTATGTGGCGAGACCAGTGAGTTTCTGAGCAAGATTACCTACCAAGGCTTTGATACTGGGGTATTCAGTGATAGTAACACCATTGAATGCCAAGGGGCAGGTTAGATTGTATTTTATTGGTGATGGTCAAGGTCTGGCATTTGTGTGGCCTGTATATTACTTGCCAATTGTCACCTTGGATACTGTCCAGATCTTGTCGCATTTGAACATGGACTGCTTCAGTATCTGAGGAGCCACAAATGTTGCAGAACATTGTACAATCATTGATGAAAATCCCATTTCTGACCTTAAAATGGATGGAAGGTAATTGATGAAGCAGCCCTGAAGAAGGTTTTGGCCGAGGCCACTGCGCGAGGGACTCCTACAGACTTTCCTGGAGCTGAGTGGACTGACCTTTTTCAACAATGACCATCTTCCTACGTGTCAGGTATGATTCTAACCAGCGGGGTGTTTGCCCCTGATACCCATTGATTCCAGTTTTGCTAAGCCCCCTTAATGCCACACTTGGTCGAAGGCAGCCTTGATTTAAAGGGCTATTGCTCTCACCTCACCACTGGAATTCAGCTCTTTTGTCCATGTTTGAACCACGGTAATGAGGTCAGGAGCTGAGTGGCCCTGGTGGAGCCCAAACTGG
>NC_057717.1:52821510-52876734 GCF_004010195.1 Chiloscyllium plagiosum
TTCATCAACCATGACCACCTTCCTACGTGTCAGGTATGAATCTAACCAGCAGGGATTTTGTCTCTGATACCCATTGATTCCAGTGTTGCTAAGGCCCCTTGATACCACACAGGGTCGAATGCAGCCTTGATTTAAAGCGCTGTCACTCTCACCCCACCTCTGGAATTCAGCTCTTTTCTCCATGTTTGAACCACGGTAATGAAGTCAGGAGCTGAGTGGCCCTGGTGGAGACCAAACTGGGCGTCATTGACCAGGTTATTGCTGTGCAGGTTGCTGCTTAAAAGCACTGAGACCTTCCACCACTTTACTGATGATTGAGAGTAGACTGATGAAGTGGTAATTGGCCGGATTAGATTTGTTCTACTTTTTATATACACGGGATAGTTGTGGTAATTTTCACATAATGAGGAAAAGCCATTGTTGTAAGTGTATTGAAACAGTTTGGCTAGGGGAGTGGCAAGTGATGGAGTACATGTTTTCAGTACTATTGCCAGAATGTTGCCAGATTATGGACCCTTTGGACTATCCAACATCTCTAACCATTTCTGGATATCGCGTGGACTGAATCGAATAGGTTGATGACTGGTAACTGAATTGCTGACGACCACTGGAGGGGGCTGAGATGGATCATCCACTCAGCACTTCTGACTGAAGATTGTTGCGAATGCATCAGCCTTATCTTATACACTGAAGTCCTGGGCACTTCCATCATAGAGGACTGGGTTATTTGTGGAATCTCTTCCTCCAGTGAGTTGTTTAATTGTCCCCACCGTTTCTCGACTAGATGTGGAAGGACTGCAGAGCTTAGATCTGATCCTTTGCTTGTAGGATCACTTAGCTCTGTCTATCACTTACTGCTTATGCTGTTTGGCACACAAGTAGTACTGTTTGGTGGCTTCACCAGGCTGACACCTCATTGTCAGATATGCCTGGTGCTGCTCCTGCCATGCTGCACACTCCATTGAACCAGTTTCATTCTCTGGATTGATGGTAATTGTTGGGAGAGGGGAATATGCCAGGCGATGAGGTTGTGTGGCTGTACAATTCTGCTGCTATTGATGACCCACAACACCAGATTTGAGCTGATAGATCTGTTCGAACTTTGCCCTATTTAGCACCGTGATAGTACCACCCAAAATGGTGGAGGTTATTCTTAATGTGAAGGTGTGACTTTGTCTCCACAATGACTATGTGTTGGTCAAACTTACCGATACTGTCATGGACAGATACTTCTGCAACTGGCAGGTTAGTAAGGCTGTGGTCAAATATGTATTTTCCTCTTGTTGGTTCCTTCACTACCTGCCACAGTACCAGTTTAGCAGTTATATCCTTTAGGACCCGCCAGCTCGATCAGAAATGCTGTAGCTGAGATACTCTTGGAGGTGGACATTGAAATCCGCTACCCAGAGTACATCTTGCGTCCGTGTTATCCTCAGTGCTTCCTCCAAGTGTTGATCAACATGGAGGAGTACTGATGCATCAGTTGAGAGAGGCTTGTACATGGTCATCAGCAGGAGGTTTCCTTTCCAATGTGTAAACTAACGCCATGAGACTTCATGGGATACGGTGTCACTGTTGAGGACTCTCAGAGCAATTGCCTTCCAACTGTATCCCACTGTGCCGCCACTTCTGCTGTGTTTATCCTGCTGGTGAGACAGGGGATTTACGTGGAAGGTGATGGTGAGTCTGGGACATGGTCATACTCACAGAATCATACTTTACAGACAATGTCAAGCTGTTGCTTCACGAGTCTGTTTATTTCAATTCACTGTTTCCTGCCAGCTGTGCCATTCTAGAAACATGACCATATATTAACCCCAATCCACTAAGATTTAGACCACAAGACCATAAGACATAGGAGTGGAAGTAAGGCCATTCGGCCCATCGATTCCACTCCACCATTTAATCATGGCTGATTGCCATTTCAACTCCACTTACCCGCATTCTCCCCGTAGCCCTTAATTCCTTGTGACATCAACAATTTATCAATATCTGCCTTGAAGACATTTAGCGTCCCGGCATCCACTACACTCTGCGGCATTGAATTCCGCAGGCCCACCACTCTCTGGCTGGAGAAATGTCTCCGTATTTCTGTTCTGAATTGACCCCCTCTAATTCTAAGGCTGTGCCCACGGGTCCTAGTCTCCTCGCCTAATGGAAACAATTTCCTAGAGTCCACCCTTTCCAAGCCATGTATTATCTTGTAAGTTTCTATTAGATCTCCCCTTAACCTTCTAAACTCCAATGTATACAATCCGAAGATCTTCAGCCGTTCCTCGTATGTTAGACCTACCATTCCAGGGATCATCCGTGTGAATCTCCGTTGGACACGTTCCAGTGCCAGTATGTTCTTCTTGAGGTTTGGGGCCCAAAACTGATAACAGTACTCCAAATGGGGCCTAACCAGAGCTTCATAAAGTCTCAGTAGCACATCACTGCTTTTACATTCCAACCCTCTTGAGATAAATGACAACATTGCATTCGCTTTCTTAATCACGGACTCAACCTGCATGTTTACATTTAGAGAATCCTCGACTAGCACTCCCAGATCCCTTTGTACTTTGGCTTTATGAATTTTCTCACCGTTTAGAAAGTCGTCGATGTTTGTATTGTTTTTTCCAAAGTGCAAGATCTCGCATTTGCTCACATTGAATTTCATCAACCATTTCCTGGACCACTCTCCCAAACTGTCGAGATCCTTCTGCAGCCTCCCCACTTCCTCAGTCTACCTGCCTGTATCATCAGCAAACTTCGCTAGAATGCCCCCAGTCCCTTCATCCAGATCATTAATATATAATATGAACAGCTGCGGCCCCAACACTGAACCCTGTGGGACATCGCTTGTCACCGGCTGCCATTCCGAAAAAGCACTTTTTATCCCAACTCTCTGCCTTCTCTCAGACAGCCAATCCTCAATCCATGCCAGTAGCTCACCTCGAACACCATGGACCCTCACCTTACTCAGCAGCCTCCCGTGTGGAACTTTATCAAAGGCCTTTTGGAAGTCTAGATAGACCACATCCACTGGGTTTCCCTGGTCTAACCTACTTGTCACCTCTTCAAAGAATTCTAACAGGTTTGGCATTCACGACTTCCCCTTACTAAATCCATGCTGACTAGTTCTAATCCGACCCTGCTCTTCCAATAATTTAGAAGCCTCATCCTTAACGATGGATTCTAGAATTTTACCAACAATCGAGGTTCGGCTAATTGGCCTATAATTTTCCATCTTTTGCCTTGATCCTTTCTTGAACAAGGGGGTTACAACAGCGATCTTCCAATCATCCGGGACTTTCCCTGACTCCAGTGACTTTTGAAAGATCTCAGCCAACGCCTCCGCTATTTCTTCAGCCACCTTCCTCAGAACTCTAGATGTAGCCCATCGGGGCCAGGAGATTAATCAATTTTAAGACCTTTTAGCTTTTCTAGCATTTTCTCTTTTTTAATGGCAACCATACTCAACTCAGCCCCCTGACTCCCTTTAATTGTTTTGATATTCCACTGTGAAGACTGACACAAAGTACTCATTAAGTTCTTCAGCTATTTCCTTATCTTCCATCACTAGCCTTCCAAAATCAGTTTGAAGTGGCCCAATGTCTACTTTTGCCTGTCGTTTGTTTCTTATGTATTGAAAGAAACTTTTACTATCATTTCTAATATTACTGGCTGGCCTACCTTCATATTTGATCCTCTCCTTACTTATTTTTCTCTTTGTTATCCTCCATTTGTTTTTGTAGCCTTCCCAATCTTCTGATTTCCCAGTGCTCTTAGCCACTTTATAGGATCTCTCTTTTTCTTTGATACATTTCGTGACTTCCTAAGTCAGCCATTGCTGTCTAATCCCTCCTCGGATAATCTTTCATTTCTTGGGGATGAACCACTGCACTTTGTCCTCAATTATACCCACAAACTGCGGCCATTTTTGCTCTACTGTCTTCCCCGCGAGGCTCTGCTTCCAGTCGATTTTCGTCAGTTCCTCTCTCATGCCCTCATAATTACCTCTATTTAACTGTAACACCATTACATCCGATTTTGCCTTCTCTTTTTCAAACTGCAGACTGACCTCTACCATATTATGATCACTGCTTCCTTAATGCTCCCTTACTTTAAGATCTTTTATAAAGTCTGGTTCAGTATGTAGCACTAGGTCAAGAATAGCCTGCTCCCATGTGGGCTCCATGACAAGCTGTTCCAAAAAGCCATCCTGTAAGCATTCCATGCATTCCCTTTCATTGGCTCCACTGGCAACATTATTTACCCATTCCACCTGCATATTGAAGTCCCCCATGATCACCATGACCTTGCCTTTCTGACATGCCTTCTGTATTTCCCGGTACATGTTGAGCCCCTGGTCCTGACCACTGGTAGGAGGTCTGTACATAACTCACATGATGGTTTTTTTGGCTTTGTGGTACCTCAATTTCACCCACACAGCCTCCACATCATCCGACCCTATGTCATTCAGTGCCATAGATTTAATTTTGTTTTTAACTAACAAGGCAACCCTGCCCCCTCTGCCCACCTCCCTGTCTTTTCGATAAGTTGTAAATCCTTGGATGTTTAACTGCCAGTCCTGAACCCCCTGCAACCACGTCTCTGTGATGCCTACCACATCGTAATCATTCACAATGATTTGTGTTGTTAGTTCATCTGCTTTGTTACGAATGTTACGCACATTCAGGTAAAGTGCCTTAATGCTAACTTTCTTATCATTAGATATATTGGAAGTCATAAGATATCCTAAGTTATCCTTCCTTTTTGCTGCATTCCCAGTCTACCTCAAGCTTAAATCCACCTGCACATGTGTTATCCTGATGCTTATCTTTCCATTTAACTCCATACTCCCTGTCGCTTTTACTCTCCCTTTCCCAAGCTCAGACGTTTAATGTCCTACAGACCACCCTATGTATCCTCTTTGCTAGAACATTGGTACCAGATTGGTTCAGGTGGATACCATCCCAACGGTACAGATCCCCCCGGTTCCAAAACTGATGCCAATGCCCCATGAAATGGAATCCCTCTTTTCCACACCAATCCCTTAGCCACGTGTTTACTTTCCTACTTTTCTTATCACTATGCCAATTGGCACGTGGTTCGGGCAGTAATCCGGAGATTATGACCTTTGAGGACCTGTACTTCAATTTCCTTCCTAGTGCTTGATCATCCCCAAACAGGTCCTCCACCCCAGCTTTGCCTATGTTATTAGTCCCAACGTGGACCACAACAACTGGATCCTCCCCCTCCCGCTCCAATATCCTTTCAAGCCGGTCAGAGATGTCCCGCACCTGCAGATGTCCCACAGTGTGATTTTGCAAACTGGGCTTGGATCTTTCCCAAAGTTTTTCTAAAAATCCACATGTGTTACATCCATTGCTTCTCTTTCATTTGTCTCCCAGTCTGTTTCTCAAACATAATTCCCATTTCATAAATCAATGTTCGTGTTGTCTATGACCATTACTTTCAGCCCCCATAATTTCTCCTAAACCATTTACTTATTATGTTCTATGTTCCATATACTCTATCATTTTCCCACACCAGACTTGGTTTTCCTTGTATTGTTAAAAAGTTCTGTGAAGACAGAACTGAAGTAGTGGCTTCATAGTTCTGCCATTTCCCTGTTCCCCATTCAGCATACTCTGGTTTCAAACTGGAAGGAAACTGCACTCATTTTCTCATGTTTCTCACATTGACATAATTTGACAAGCAATTACAGTACACTCTTATAACCCTTGTGAATATACTCTTCAGAAACTCATCAATTCTTGCCTTGATAATTTACCTTCCATACCATACACTCACAGGAGCATAGACTCTGTGCCTACAGAAGTATAGCACGATCTATATTAGTCCCACTTTCCTACAGTAGGCCCATAGCCTGGAATGTTATGACACTTCCAATTGCTCGTCCAAGTACGTTTTAATGATTGTGAGGTTACCTGTGATAATTCCCCTCTTAGGATGTAATCCCAGAACCCAACAAACTCTTGGTGAAAACAAATGTATAAATCCTCTTTGAACCTCAAACTTTTCGCTTTAAAAGTGTGCTCCTTTGTTCTTGACCCTCTGACAAAAAGGAACAGCTGCTGTCAACCCCCCCTGTCTGTGTTGCTTATAATCTTATCCTTCTGAATCACGGACCCCTCAGCTTTCTCTGCTCCAAAATAAACAACCCGAGCTTATCCAGCTCTCTCCATAGCTGATATGCTCCATCCCAGGGAACATCCTGGTGAATCACCTCTGCACCCTCTCCGGTACAATCACATCCTTCCTGGAACGTGGCTCCTAGAACTTCATACAGTACTCCATTTTGGCTGAACCAAAGCCCTGTATTGCTCTTATAATCTACGCCCTGATTAGGAAACGCTAAACCCAAGGTCCAATTCTTAACTAGTCCATTACCCTGTCCAGTCAAATTCAGGGATGTGTGGAGAAGCACTCTAAGGTTCCCAGTGTGCGGCCATTCATTGAGTCCTCCCCAAAGAAGGGCTTATGCCCGAAACGTCGATTCTCCTTCTCCTTTGATGCTGCCTAACCTGCTGCGCTTTTCCAGCAACACATTTTTAAGCATTGAGTCCTCGCCTCCCTGGTTCCTTCTCCCAAAGTGCATCACCTCATATTTATCAAGGTTACATTCCATCTGCCATTGATCTGCCCATCTAACCATTCCTTCTGCATCTGCCAGTCACTTAAGGCCTTCCTCCTCACTGCGAACCACCCAGCCAATCTTTATGTCAAACATACACTTACTTATCACACCTCACCCACTCTCCACCTGGCCCCCTCCACATTCACATCTTTTTTTTATGAATAACGCAAACAATAAGGGACACAGCACTGATCCCTGTGGTACACCAGGGGACACTGGTCTCCAGTCACACAAACAGCCTTCTCTCACCACCCTCTGCCTCCTGGCCCTAAGACAATTCTCGTTGTAACTTGTCAAGTTTTGCTTCATATTGTGAGATTTTACTTTATTTTTCAGTTTCCCCGGTGGAAGTTTGTCAAAGGTCTTCCTATAAAACTAAACAATCGATCTCCTCAAACTAATTCAATCAAATCCATTGGATGTGACGTCCTTCTGATAAAGTCATGGTGATTATTCCTGATCAAACCTTGCGACTCTGATTGGAGTTCGATTAGATTAGATTACTTACAGTGTGGAAACAGGCCCTTCGGCCCAACAAGTCCACACTGAACCGCCGAAGCGTAACCCACCCAGACCCATTCCCCTACATGTACCCCTTCACCTAACAACTACGGGCAATTTTAGCATGGCCAATTCACCTTACCTGCACATTTTTGAATTGTGGGAGGAAACCGGAGCACCCGGAGGAAACCCACGCAGACACGGGGAGAATGTGCAAACTCCACACAGAGAGTCGCCTGAGGCGGGAATTGAACCCAGGTCTCTGGCACTGTGAGGCATCAGTGCTTACCACTGTGCCACCGTGCCGCCCATTTACTCCTTCCCTATTTTCTCCAGTAGTTTCCTTAATGGTGATCTAATACTTGCTCGTCTATAGTTCCCTGGTCTATCTCTCTCACCCTTACTGTGAAGTAGAATCGTATTAGCAGTGCTCCAGTTCTCTGGCACCTCCCCTACGGTCAGATTCTAATTAATATATTCATTCAGGGTCTTTCCTCCTTTGACCCCAACAGCTGCCTGTGATACAACTCATTCAGACATGGAGATTGGTACAAATTTATCCAGAACAAAGCCTGAAATCCCTGCTCGTATTTTACATCAATCTGTTCAAGAGCTTCCTTGTCCATCTTCTTGAATTCTGTACCTGCCTCCTCCTTCTCCCAAGTAAAATAGATGTGAAGGTCTCATGTAACAATCCATCAATGTTATCCAGCTTGACACACAGATTGCCCCTTTGGTTTCTAATGGACACTGACGGTTTGCTGATTATTCTGTTCTATTTGTCTGTGTAGAATATCATGGGATTCTTCCTGATCTCATCTCCCTCTGTTCTTCAGTCCCCTCTTTGTTTCTAAGTTTCACTGCAATTACCTCTCATGTTTTGAAACTTGAGATCACAGGCTGAGTTTCCACATCAGACAATCTTGCCATTTTAGTGATTAATCTGGATAATACCTTTTGCCGTTCCTCTGTACTCAATATATTCTATCTTAGATTGGGACTCCGAACGATGCACAATACTCTAAGTTTAGATTAGATTTAGATTACTTTACAGTGTGGAAGCAGGCCCTTCGGCCCAACAAGTCCACACCGACCCGCCGAAGCACAACCCATCCATACCCCAACATTTAACCCTTACCTTTCACTACTGACAATTGAGCATGGCCAATTCACCTGACCTGCACATCTTTGGACTCTGGGAGGAACCTGGAGCACCCGGAGGAAACCCACGGGGAGAATGTGCAAACTCCACACAGACAATCGCCTGAGGCGGGAAATGAAACCGGGTCTCTGGCGCTATGAGGCTAACCACTGTGCCACCATGCCGCCCACAGTAGTTTTAGTTTACAGAGATTGTGGAAGACTGTCCAGGAGAGTGTTGAAAAAGTTAAATCTCGAGTTAACCAAAGCGTAAATGATAACAAAAACAGCAGATGAGCTGAGACAGTCAGGAAGTGCGACAGAGATAGAAGTAGGTCTTGTATTGGCACAATGTGACACACGTTCTTCATAGGATCGAATATGACAGCCAAAGTTACAAGTCTGGTGTAGTCTCTGGCTGTTACGTGGGAGGGGGTGGAGTTACTGTTCAGAGAATGAATTTTGGATTGAGAACCAAAAATAATGTCTTCAGTCTTCTCCCAGTGTATGATTGGAGCGAATCTCTGCTAATTCTTTTCTGGATATTGGATAAGCACTCTGATAACCTCATGACAGTGGAGGAGGAGAGATAGCTGGCTTTAGAGTAAGTTTAGTCTCATGAACACTCGATGCAACTGGGTGCACGATATCCTCTATATTCCAATGACCTTCACATGAATGTAAACCTAATTTTTACTTTCCCATTTGCATATATTCTTCCCAATACCTCTCGCTTTAACTTTTCTTATGAGCGTACTGTGTGAGTTCTTTGAAAAAAAAGGCTCATGAATCTCCAACTATACGTTATACATTGGTTCTTCCTTGTCTATGTCCACAAGAATCATCTTCAAACCATTCTAAAAAATGTTTGCCACTTCTGGTTTTCCTTTCATCGATACATTCTCACAGTCCCCAGTTATGTTATTACCTTCTATATATCTAGCAGCATATTCTTTGTAATCTAGTCCAACAGATATCTGACTGTGGATGACAAGATAACTGGTCTGTAGTTCAGCATTCTCCAAATTCATCCTTTCTTAAACTGTTGGATAATATTTAAGAACCTTTTCCTTATCCAGATTGGCTAAATGCCTTTCGGGAATGTATTGGAAAATAAAGTGACAATCCACGATGCAATCAACATGTCTATTGCTGCTTCCTCTGAAATTCTTGTATGATGTGCATCTAGTCTGTCAGATTTATAAATATTCAATCCAACTTTCTTTTCAAAGATAACCTCATCACGAATAAGAATGATCTTAGACTTTACTTACACAAGTCCCATGTTCACTTGGTATTTCTGGAATAAATTCTGGACATTCTTCCATGAAGATAGACACAAAGAAACTGTTTCTTTTCCCTGCGATTTCTCTGTTATCTGCAATAAATTATCCTGAACACACACCAACTGTTTCACATTTGACCTTGTTTTTTTTTCATACATTGATAGACACTTTTTAGCAGTCTTTATGTTTTTCTTTCGTTTGCACGCCTTTTCTCTTTTTGATTTTCTTCTCAGTTTCATAGTCATCCTTTGCTGGGTCCTTACTTTCTCTGAATCCACTGGCTTACTGCAACACATGGCATTTTTCTAAGCTGCCTCCTTTCATCTAATAGGGAGATGAAGATGGGGTTGAAAGTGATAGTCGGAGAGGAGGGTGGCCCAGATTGTTAGGAAGGAAGGTGGACACATAGGAACATTCAAAAGGGAGATACTGACTTGGAAGGTTTGAGTGGGATAAGGTGGGATTAGGAGAAATGGGGAAATGGTAGTATCCACTATGATCCGCTGTGGTTGGAGGGTCCCAAGGCAGAATAGGAGGCTTTCTTCCTCCAGGCGTCTGGTGGCTCGGGTTTGGTGATGGATCAGGCCCTGGAACCTCATGTCCTTGGCAGAGTGGGAAGGGGAGGTAAAGTGCTCAGCCACAAGCCGATGGAATTGTTCAATGTGGCTGTTCAGAAATGTTCTCTGAAATGATCCACAAGTTGTCCTCCTGCCTCGCCAATGTAGAGAAGACCACATTGGGTTTAATGGATGCAGTAGATGAGGCGTGCTGTCTCCCTTCATCACCTATCACTTTCAACCCCACCTTCATCAATCTATCGCAATCCCAGCTACCTCCCTCCTGCCACACCCCCTTCTCATTTATCTCTCAGCCCCCTTGGCCCATAAGCTTCAATACTGATGAAGGGCTTATGCCAGAAACATCGATCTATCGGCTCTTAATATGCTGCCTGACTGTGCTTTTCCAGCACCACACTCTTCGACTCTGATCTCCAGCATCTGTAATCCCCACTTTCTCCTCACACCTTCATGGTTTGCATGACTCAGGTTTATAACGGTTGCTTCAAATAAAACAAAAACTGTCGTGTACTCAAAAAGCATAAAAGAAAACCAATACATTGTGGTCACTGTTCCCAAAAGGTCATTTCCAGCAAAGGTTTCAATTAGCTCTTCTGATCACTCTACACCAATTCCTAAATAACCTGATCTCGAGTTCAGTGCTCGACATAATGTTCATGTAAACCATCTCACACGTGGTCATGAAATCCATTTTTCCCAGCATTAGCATTCAATTGGGTTAACACAGTTTAGATATAATTTAGACAGTACATTATTACTGAAGTACCCACAAATGTGTATATCCCATTTCCTGTTTTATAACATGTCCAGTATTTATATTGCAGCTTTCACTTTGATCTATAACTCCCATCAATCTTTGCTCCTCCTTGCTGTTTTTGCGCTCCACCTTACTAGATTCTGTGGAATCTGAGCGACGTGGACTCTGGGGAGATGAATGGTAGATATCATCTCGCCACATCATTTATGATCTTCTCAAACTTTAATTTCTCCAGATCTCCCGTTTTGCTGATGGAGTAGAGAAGGACAATGGCCTTCCAACAATGCTCTGTATTCCCCGAGAGAGCTGAGACAGCTATAACCTGGGTGGGAACTTTACAGCAGGCTGGTAAAGTGTTGCTGCTGCTGTACAGGGAGATCACAACTGGAGTAGTGTGTACAGATTTAGCCTCTTCTCTGAGGAAATGATGTTGTTATATTGGAAGCAGCTCAGAGATGGTTCACTCAACTGATTCCTGCAATGAAGGTGCTAGCTTATAACAAAAGGATGATCAGGTTGACCCAGTAGCCATTGGAGTTTACAAAAATTAAAGATGATCTTATTTGAACAGAGATGACAGAAGGTTTTAACAAGTGAAGTGAATTACACAGATAGTGGAGGAATCCATTCCGTTCTCCAGCCTGTTACAGAGGAACAACAGGAGGATATTCAGGACTTCGACCCTGTTACACCAAAACAGGACGAGGCTAGTCAGCCCCTGGAGCCTGACATACATTTACAGAAGGAGGCCAATCAGCCACTCGAGCCTATAACAGTAGGCCATGCTGCATCAGTATCCTGTTAAACAGAAACAGGATCAGTCCATTCAGCCTCCTTAAGTCTGTAACATAGGAACTAGAAGAGGTCACACAGTGACTGGAGATTGTTACACTGGGATAACAGGAGGCCATTCAGACCCACCGAGCCCATTGCAAGGGAATTGAATAAGGATAAAAACTATCTGCGACTTCTTTCATAAGAAAGGAAGAGTTAATTTAGACACGTGTCTGTTGTATGGGAACAAGAGAAGATCAATCAATCCCTCGGTCCCACCTCCAGGATACATGAGGAGACCATTCAGTATATCCACCTGTTATGGAGAAGTATGAAAGACCCATCTGCCCCTCAAAATGTTACACAGCAACAGGAAGATTCCATAATCTCCCAATCCTCTAAAGCATCAACAGGAAGAGGTCATTCTGGCCTTGGAGATGGCAACATGCGAACACAAGAAAGACGTCAGCCCATCGAGTTTGTACACCAACAGGATGAGGAGTCCATTCAGCCACACATGGCTCTTACACAGCATTTGGATCAGTCTCTTAAAAACGTTTTCCCATTAAATAGGAATTCAAAGAAAACGTAAAGGTTATCGAAAGAGAAGAACTTATATTAATGGTATACATTAGGGACTAAAGTGTAACAATAAACTATTGTAATTTAAGGCTAATTGTTAGAGTTCATTGTTCAGGATATTTGCAAACTCAAACCACAATTTGTCAGAGTCAAAATGGTTTTACGAAGGCTAAATCGTGTTTGAATTGTTTGCTTGAGTTATTTGAAGATGTCACAAACAAGGTGGATCGTGGGAATCTTGGAGATGGAACATATCTGGTCTTCCTGAAGGCATCGGATCTGTCGCTTCTCCAAAGTGTCAGTGGTAAGGTCAGACAACATGGGTTTAGGAGTAATTTATTAGCTTGGATGGAGGATTGGTAAACCAACGAAATGGAGTCAGATGGAATAAATGTGTCATTTTCTTTTGGCAAATGCAACCTGTGGGGTGCCATTGATTTCAGTACTCATGCCTCAACCATTTGCAATCGATGGTATTACTGTACTCAGTTGATGGTATAGAAAATGCGATACCACATTTTCAGATGACACTAACATCGGTGGGAAATTTCTTCGGAATGATGATGCAAGAGATTTTAAAACATATGGATAGGGTGGGTGAATGGGTCAACATTTGGCAAGGAAAATTAAAGTGAATAAATATGGGCTATTCAAGTTGGCCAGTAAAATAGACAGACAAATTATTATCTAAATGGAGAGAAAGTTCAAAGTGCTTAGGTGCGGAGGGATCTGGGTGTCTGCTTGAATAACACAGAAAACCTGCCTGTGGGTACTGCAAGTAATGAGAAATGCAAGCATAATTTAGGTGTTTATTTATAAAAGAATAGAGTAGAAAGGTGGGGAGTGTTGGTGTAGCTATGCAAGGCATTAGTGAGGATGCAACTGGAGTACAGTTTGTGTGTCCTGCAGAATGAGGTTTTCCATTGGAGGCAATTCAGAAGAACTTCATGAAATTGAAGTGTTTGTCTTATGAAGAGCAATTGAGCAGTTTAGGCCTCTAATCTCGACTTTATAAGAATGAAAAGATATCTCATTGAGGTCTGTAAAATGCTAAAAGTAATTGAAAGTGTAGATGTGGAGTGGATTTTTTTCATGTGGCGCAATCTACAACAAGAGACTAGAGTTTTAGGATGGAGAGATTGCAGGAAAGTGGAACAGAGGCCGCGTTGACATCAGCCTCATCGAGGGGTTGGATTTCTCACAGATGCTCCTTGTTCTTATTCAACTCTTCGACTGTGTTGCCCAGGAATGGGGGAGGACTGGATATCATACAGGAAGCAGACTCTCAGGATAAATCAGTTAGAGAGAACGTAACCAGTAGGTTCACACAGTGACCAGCGCTGGGGTCTCAACTATTTACAGTCTATATTAATGATCAGGAGGATGGAAAAGATATACAGATGCTGAGTTTGGTGATGTCCATAAGACCATAAGACCATAATACATAGGAGTGGAAGTACGGCCATTCGGCACATCGAGCCCACTCCGCCATTTAATCATGGCTGATGGGCATTTCAATTCCACTTAACCGCATTCTCCCCATAGACCTTAATTCCTTGTGACATCAAGAATTTATCAATCTCTACCTTGAAGACATTTAGCGTCCCGGCCTCCATTGCACTCCACGGCAATGAATTCCACGGGCCCACCACTCTCTGGCTGAAGAAATGTCTCTGCATTTCTATTCTGAATTGACCCCCTCTAATTCTAAGGCTGTGCCCACGGGTCCGAGTCTCCTCGCCTAACGGAAACAACTTCCCAGCGTCCACCCTTTCCAAGCCATGTATTATCTTGTAAGTTTCTATTAGATCTCCCCTTAACATTCTAAACTCCAACGAATGCAATCCCAGGATCCTCAGCCATTCCTCGTATGTTAGACCTACCATTCCAGGGATCATCCGTGAATTTCCGCTGGACACGCTCCAGTGCCAGTATGCCCTTCCTGAGGTATGGGGACTAAAACTGGACACAGTACTCCAAATGGGGCCTAACCAGAGCTATATAAAGCCTCAGTAGCACATCGCTGCTTTTATATTCCAACCCCCTTGAGAGAAATGACAACATTGCATTTGCTTTCTTAATCACGGACTCAACCTGCATGTTTACCTTTAGAGAATCCTCGACTAACACTCCCAGATCCCTTTGTACTTTGGCTTTATGAATTTTCTCACCGTTTAGAAAGTGGTCCATGCTTGTATTCGTTTTTTTTTCTCAACGTGCAAGACCTCGCATTTGCTCACATTGAATTCCATCAGCCATTTCCTGGACCACTCTCCCAAATTGTCTAGATCCTTCTGCAGCCTCCCCACTTCCTCAGTCTACCTGCCTGTCCACCTAACTTCGTATCATCGGCAAACTTCGCTAGAATGCCCCCAATCCGTTCATCCAGATCATTAATATATAACATGAACAGCTGTGGCCCCAACACTGAACCCTGCGGGACAACGCTTGTCACTGGCTGCCATTCCGAAAAAGAACCTTTTATCCAAACTCTCTGCCTTCTGTCAGACAGCCAATCATCAATCCATGCCAGTAGCTCACCTCGAACACCATGGGCCCTCACCTTACTCAGCAGCCTCCTGTCTGGCACCTTATCAAAGGCCTTTTTGAAGTCTAGACAGACCACATCCACTGGGTTTCCCTGGTCTAACCTACTTGTCACCTCTTCAAAGAATTCATATGTCGCTGTGATAAGCAAGAGATTAAATTATCAAGAGAGGGTGAAGAGTCTGCAAATAGATTCAGAGAGGTAAAGACAATAGGTAATAGTTTGGCAGGTGGAACTTAACATGATATAACCTGTCATTCCATTTGCAGGAATAATGGAAGGCAGTATGTTACAGAAATCGAGAGGGATTACAGGACTTAATGATCCTGGGGGGTTCACTCAGATCCGTTCAGACATGGGAGGTTTTGCCCCATCCCTAATCGTCAGCTCCTCGACACTCCAAGTGACCCCATTGCTCTCCGTAAACATGGAATACTTTGATGTGGTTGATTGGTGGTGGGGATGGTGTTTTGAAACATTCATCAAGGGGACGGCCTTTATCCAACATATATTAATTTCTTTCTACGTGGAGACCCGACGACGATGGGAATGGCTGACTGCTTCTGAATGAAGAGGCCGTGACTGTTGCCAGGACAGTGGGTGTTCACCAACATAATGTACTGTGCAAAGGTACACTGTAACATGGATAGAGAGAGAGATCCTTCAGTTCCTCTACCTCTCCCCATTGACATGGGTATTCTGCAGATGCCATGTACACCATCGGGAATCCCACTATACTGGATACACCCGACAGCTCCCTGCTGTGGGAGAAACAATCTATTTACCTCATCCACCATATATATCCTCCATCACCGAATAGTGACATTGATATTGAAATACTGGGAAATGATGGATATGTCACCTGCCTGGAAAGTTCCGGATCATAAAAGCTGAATGAAACAGTGACCCTTACAGCCACTGGCAGCACCATCCTCCCCCGGTGTGAAGCTGCAGTTCGTGTTGAAGGAGGTGACACCGCTCTGTGACCAGCTTCTTGTTCAATCAGTGTTCCCTCACACTCTGGTCCTGGGTTAAGTGAAGCTTGGGAAGCTGATCCTGGAAAACCCGATGTGGATACAGCAGATCCCTTTCCCCACATACACACATTGTGTGGTTTCAGAGGTTACCCTCTCTGCAGCCTCTGCTCCATTTGGCGTTCATGTTACAGACCCAGATGCTGGAACTACAGTCCCCATGCTCCATACAGAGTTGGGTCACCAAATTCTCAGGTCTCTCTGAATGTCTGAGGCAACTCACAGCACAACCTCCAGCATACCATCCCCAGCCCCTCCACTAAATTTTCCATTACAGGAGTCAGTCACAATCCTCTCGGCACAAATGTTGTGGACCAGTCCAGATCTCCCCAAAATGTTTTTTGAAGGCCGTTTAGACCCAAACCTTTCCTTATTTTTAATATAGATAGGAAGTGTGCGTTCCAGATATGTTGTGACTGGTCAAACCACTCGACGTTAAGCAAAATATAATCTATTAAAATGTTTTAGTTAAAATACAATCAAAGAAAAGAATATTTTGGGATAGCTTATATGTTGGAACACTTACACAAACAATAGATACTGTACCGTCTTGATTTACAACACTTGGCACAAAGATATTTTCAAATACAGATCCTTACAGCAGTTTTCCAATCCAGGAGGAAACAACATCAACATAGATCTCAGAGAAAAGCAGCTAGGGATCATATATTGAAACTTCCACCCCTTTTGGGACACCGAGCAGCTTCTGAACGCTGCAGTTATAAACAAAATGAGAAACCCTGGTCTGGGAGAGCTGGACACTGCCCTTCCATTGTTACCACCGTTTGAATGAAACCTAAAGGCTTTCTCAGTTATTTACTTAAATTGTTTTCAGGTAACAGTTCTGCACCTCTGCCTTAAAAACCTCTCTTCAAAAACAAAACCCAAGAGAAAATAACCTTTTTACAGTGATAGTATTCTCACGACTCCATCTTTAATAAAATCATCCATCAAGAAACAAAGGTGGATTCATTTTAGACTTCCTAATCTTTCTCAATTACTAGACTGAAATGCATATGCTTTACATTGACTGTGAGCATACAAATGTTCACAACTAGTTTCGATTTCAGTCATCTTACTCCTGCCACAGAATGCCTTTGTCTTTCTTCATCCAAGTCTCCACAACATGTCAAACGTAGGTTTTCTCGCCCTGTCACCTGTATAATTTCAAATTGAATGGCAGCAATAATAAGCTCAATCGAAACAGACTGGTATTTCTCTCCCTAAACTTCTCCAAAAACTTTAAGGGATCACGATCAGTGATAAAGATTTGTCTCATGTATGTTATTCGCAATTTAAATGCTGAAATGTTGCAACGCCAACACCAAGCTCAAGGCCTCCTTCCCCATTGTAGAATACATCTGTTAATATTTTCACTGGACACTCCAACCACACATTACATAATGGAGCACTTCTCATCTCTCCAATAGACCTTCTGAAAGACATAGTTCCTCATGTCACAGCATAACAGAATGACATACTTCTGTACCTCTTAATGCTCTAACCTCTTTACCTGCTACTCCTGGCCAATGCTAATAAACCTGACTCTCACAGGTAAATGTTTTAAGAAGACCTTGCACATTCTTCTCCATCTCTCACAGAAACCAACCTTTGATTTCAGAACTTAATCATCAGCAGCAGCCATTTCAGCTTCTCGTCTTGCCGTTTTAATTCTCTGCTCTTCCACATGAGCTCTCACGATACAGGAAGGGAATTGTTGAACTTCTCCAAAATAAGAATCTCTCTAAGTGTGTCATAGCTTTCCTCTGTTTTTAATACCCTTACCCATCTTTCAAAATTGCTTTGTTTGATCCTTTCAAACTCAATGTGCGTTTAACCACGGACGCTTTTTTAGATTGCTGAAACGCTGCCTGTCAGCTTCTGGCACAAGCTCATATGCACTTCAGATGGCTTTCTTCACCATCCCATACTGGCCAGATACCTCCTCCAATAGGGATGCAAATACCTATCAGCTTTGTTTGGATCAACTAACTCAACATGGTCACTGAGCACTGCAATTGTTTAACCACTTTCTCAAATGAAATTCAAAAGGCTCCCCCATCCTTCTCATCAAATTTAGATAATGCCTGGATGAATTTAAACAGAACCCCATTAGGCCATTGGTTAGAATATGGTTGTTCAACCTCACTATCCTCCTCATCCTGCTGACCTTCTACCTTCATCTCCGCCTTCTATATCAACTTTCCTCTCTAATTGCTAACTTTTTAATTTGAAACTCTCTGCTTTTCTTCTGTCCTTTTCTCTCTACTTTTCATCATAATTCAAACTGTTTCAATTTCTTCTCATGTTCAAAGTGCCTCATTTGAAAATGTATTCTAGCCATTTCCAAAGAGTCTGATGGCAGTTCCACTAAATGTAATTGCCGAGCTATAGCTGTAATTATCTCTCACTTTCTCACAGACAATCACAACCCCAACTCCAGCTTGTCTGTTTCATCCTACAGCTTTGCCTTCATTACCTTTTGTAAAAACCCCAACTTCACTTCTTCCACACCCAGAAAACTGTTACCTGATTCTTCATAAACAAAACACTGTTTAAACCAACCAAATTCAACATCCGGAACAAAATACACTTACAACTACCATACGCGACCTTTGAACCCAATAGTCTCCCGGTGCATATTCTCCAGTGTCTGCATGAGCTTATTCTGGATTCTCTGGTTTCCTCCCACAATCCAAAGATATGCATGTCAGGTGAATTGGCCATGCTAAATTGTTCATAGCTTTCATGGATGTTTGGGTTCTGTGCCTTAGTCGGGGTAAGTATGTAATAATAGGGGAGAGGAATGGGTCTCGGGAGGTTACTCCTCGGTGGGTCGGTGTGGACTTGTTGGGTCGAATGGACTGTTTGCAAATTCTAAACCGAATTTGGTATTATCGATTTAGAACCAGACAAGAGACCCCAGTTTGCTATAGACCAACTAGTCTGTCTCAAATTATTTTAAGAAGTTAGCTTGGATGCCAACCTTTTCTTATTTTAAAGGTAGATGTGAAGTGGGAGTTCCAGATGTGATGCAACTAGTCAAACCACTCACCATTAAGTAAAACACAATTTAGTTAAACACTCTAATGAAAATCTATACAAAATGACGAGGAATTTAGAATAATTTATCTGTTGGAAACCTTAACCAAATAATGGATACAGTACCTTCTACAAATGAACTGTTCCAATATACTAACATCACATAAACAAACCCCTTGGCAAAATGGAACATTCAGACATATATTCTCGCATACAGTTCTCCAATCCAGGAGGAAACAGCATCAAGTCAGGTTTCAGAGAGAGTAGCAGCTATGGATTAGTTGCTAGGCCGGTGTTACTACCATTTATTAAAAACCCTAAAAGCGTCGTAGGTTATTTACTTGAGCCGTTTTCAGTAGGCAGTTTGGCCTTTAGGATCTCTTATTTTAAAAAAAAACGGAGAAAATAATCTTTGTTTAAAGTGACGGCATTGTCACACAATTTAAATGCCTGGTCCTTTACTTAAGGAGCTTCCTCGTGTTACTGATCGCAAGGTCACCTGAGAGGGACAAATACAGTTACAGACCAAGTTACAAGGATGTGTCTCATAATTCCTGAAACACGTCTGTCCATGGACCATCACATGGGACATACCTGGAAGTGAACAACAGCCAGACACACACCATTCCACTGTTTCTGAGCTTCACAATGCCAGCACTCGATACACTGGGGAACCAAAACCCAAGGCCAGGGAAAAATACAGAGGGACAAAAAGATTCACATTAAAGACAGAAACACACGATTAATTAACTGAAAAATGTTGTGGAAATTTGGGAAAATGACAGGGCAGTGAGACTAACTGGAGAAGTGAGATCTTCGAGAGTAAAATTACAAGAATGAGAACATTGAATAAAGACATAATCAGATCAGCTGAAATGGTTTGTTGCATCAAATTCTGCAAGTGTTTGACAGAACACCACCAACAGCATAAGATGACAGCCCAGCACTGAGAGCTGTACAAACCATGCTATTGTATTGCTCAGTAAACTGCACTAACTGTCATGCATAGAGAGTATTGCAAACTTTGCTATCATATGCTAACTATACTCGAGTCAGATAACTGCCTACAATGGGAAGATTTGCTCTGTGTGTGTCTGTGTTTTCATCAGAGACTGAGGGAGAGTGCATGTGTGTGCTCGATAGGCGTGGTTGAATGCGAAACTTATTGAGAAAGAACGCACATGGAGGAAACTACTTTAAATACAAACAACTGGCAGGCCTTTTGTTAATTGACAGAGAGAATGAGAGAAGTTTCATGGACAGATGAGATAAAGTGTTTGAGAATGGTGAAATGAAGGCATTGCCAGACACAATAGCGAGAGACATCCACGTGCACATGAATGACAGATGGATGGGAGTTCGAATCAGAATTGCTTGGGCAGGTTTGAAGCCGGGAGCGTCAGCAGCAGATTATTGGCTTCATTAAGACTGTACTTCATAGCACAAGGTTCAAACAGCAGATGGAATAAACCAGTGAGATATATTCTGGAGTGGTGAGCATTTCAAGTTAGAAATGGTCAGGGTGTGGTGTCAGGAATCGGCTCATGGTCAAAGGGACCTCCCCACAGTTGTGGCTTGTCTGCTTCAACCGCAGATATTGGCCAGGGATGGGATGGAAGTGGAGTTTGTAACCAGAACAGTAGAGAGTGACCTCCATGCTGTTAACATTTAAATAACAAAGGCAATGATACGATAAATTGTAGTTCGCCGCTGAAACTGAGTCAGTCAACATGAAGACCCATGAGTAACACTGCCAGCTCAGAGAGAGAGAGACAGTAACTGAACACATTCCTTGATGTAGTTAGTAGTGATCTGTGGAGTGAATATCTGCATTGAGAGTTTCAACAGGAAAATAATAGTGACAAGAAGTGTAGAATTTCTGAAAGAACAGTAATACAGTAAAAACTGGTTTATAGAAAAACAAATCTGGACAGTGACACTTACCAGGAACACAAACGATAGCCAGGAAAGGATAATAAAAATATTGAATAATGAGAAGAGTGCAATAAATCCGCAATAATAATGACCACCAATAAAATGCAGAAAGATACCTAACATAATCGGATATACTCCTGTCTATTGTTGGAACATTCCAGTCTAATGTTCTCAGATTCTGATCTCTCCTTCCCCTCTCTGGCTGTTCCCTGTCAGTGTTGTCGGTGATGCTCCCGCTCATGTTATGGGATAACACATTGAACAGCGCCCATTTATCATTAAAAGATGGAAAGCCTCAACTGGGATAATTAGAATCCATGGAGATTGGCATTAATCACAGTCACTGAACAAGCACTGGGAAACCGAGCAAAGGCTATGCCAACGGATGAATGGGAACCGCACAACAATCAACAGACAAGACTGTTCCCTCCCAGTTGGGGAACACTTCAGTGGTCCACGACATTCAATCTCGGACCTTCGGGTGACCATCCGCCAAGGTGGGTTTCAGGACACACAGTCGCGAAAAGTGGCCGAGCAGAGGCTGATAGCTAATTTCGGTTCCAATAGGGAGGGCCTCAACCTTGGGACCTTGGGTTCATATCACATTACAGGTGACCACCATTGCACTATACACACACACATACACACGGACACACATGTACACAGACACGCATACAGAAACTCACACACCCTTACAGACACACATACTCCCACACTCACACGGGCATCCTCTCAGAGACTTAAGACACTCTATATCGCTACACACACATATACATTTTCTCTTACACTCACAATCACCCAACCCAGACACACACACACATACAAACAGACAAACACCCACATGCACACATAAATTTTGTGGGGTGAATTTGCACGTGCAGAGTTACATTGTACTTTGCTCAAAAACTGCATGAAATCATGTAAAACAATGAGTTCAAAACTGCATGAATTCATGTAAAACTCCGTTAACCCACTTTTCAGGTTAGGATCAATCTAAACATCATGGCATAGACAGGGAAAGCAGACGGCTAACACCTTCAGCACATTGTCCAGCTAACACTCCTTGTTGCACCTAACCTGAGAATGCAATGTTTTTTTTTTAAAAAGGTTTTGTAATTTACACATGAAAGCAGTGAAACTATCATGGTATTCAAACAGTTGAAAGACTCAACAGACAATCAAGGTATTATTCTATGTATAATTTCAGTTACATCACACTGTAAGTTTTTGCTATAAATTCTGTGCCTTAAAAGTGTGTCCTCCACTATCACCTGATGTTAAACCTGTTGGATTATAACCTGGTGTTGTGTGATTTTCTTTTAACTTTGTACACCCCAGTACAACACCGGCATCTCCAAGTCATGCTGAGGGTTGCTGAGGGATGGTCCATAAATCTTTAAATCTTTTTAATATTTTTTTACTTGTATATTAGAGTATTAACAGAACACTGTAGAGGTCTATATGTGTTCCACTCTGTTTATGAAAGGAGGCAGTTATAAAATAACAGATCGGCTGCCTAAAAAAAGTCGAGTGGGCAAGTTTCGAGATACCTTAACCCAAAGTATGATACGTATTGAGCAGTGTGAGGCTACTCTTGGTTTTAATTGCCTTGTTATCAAATCCTTTCATAATCTTGGCACAGAGCATTGAGACTGCTGCTCAGCAACAGGCCGAATCAATTCTGTCCCTATGGGCCTCTTATACAGGCATAAGAGACTGTCATTCAGTTCATATTAGCCTGTTGCTAATTGAAAAGGTGGAAATCAAGGATATTGGCATATTTTGCCAACAGAATCATTCAAAACAAAGAGATGTGTCGCTGCAGCTGTTTGAGGTGTAACTGAGAGGGCACCTGGAGAACATTGTGTTGTTTGTGTTTCTGTAACAGAAGGGAGGGGCCTTCATTCGGTACAGTTTAGCGGCTGCTCACACGGGTTGCTGTGCCATTTAATGTCTCGGGTCTGTAACACAGGAACAGGAGGAGGCCATTCAGCCTTTCCAGTCTATTACAGAGGGCCACGAGGGACCCATTCAGCCTCTCGAGCCTGTTAGGGAGGGGCAGGAAGTGTTTATTTAACGTTCAAGTCGGTTACGCAAAATATTAGCTTTAAAATAGTTTTGGAATAGGAAAGATCTGATGTAAACATTGAAGTTCTAACTTTTAACAAGGCCAATTTTGAAAGTGTTATGCGAGCCCTGTGAAAGGCTGGTTGGGATACCCTAATCACAGTAAAGGGATGTTGGAAAATGCAAGGCCATCAAAACTTGGATTCAGAGATTCCAGAGCCAACGTGTTCCTATTAGTGTATTGGGCAAGGCTGGTGTGTGCAGGGAGTGCTGGATCGCTAGATATATCGATGCTCTGGTCAAGGTAAGGAAGGAAGCATTGATCAGGTAAACAGAGCTGAGATCAAGTGAATCCTGAGAGGAGTATAAGGGCAGTAAGTGTATAGTTAACGGGTAAATAGGCCAGAAAAATGTGGACATGAGATAGCTTTAGAAATAGGGTTAACGAGGCATTGAAGCTACTCTACACATCCTTTAATGGCAAAATATTAACTAGGGAGAGAATAGGACACATTGAAGGTCAGTAAGGCTACCTATATGTGGAACCATAGGAGATGGAAGGGATACTAAACAAATATTTCTCCTCAGTATTTAATGTAGAGGAGGTTACAAGAACGAGAGAATGAAGAAATATATGGCGATATCTTGAAAAGTGTCTATAATAGAAGGAGATGTTGGACATTTTAAAACATATAAAGGTGAACAAATTCCTGGGACCTGATCAGTTGCATCCCAGAAGTTTGTGGGAAGATAGGAAAGAGATTGCTCAGCCTTTTGCTGACATACTTGTAACATTGATTTCCACAGGTGATGTGCCAGAAGACTGGAGGGCTGCTAACGTCGTGTCATTATTTAAGAAAGCAAGGAAAAACCAGGTAACTATATACCGGTGAGCCTGACGTCAATGGTGACTAAATTGTTGGAGGGGATTTGAGGGAAAGGATGGATATGCATTTGGAAAGACAAGGACTGAAGAGGGCTTTGTACATTGGAGATCACGTCTCACTGACTGGGTGGAATTTTTTGATGAAGTGATGAAGATGATTGATGAAGGCAGGGCAGTGGATGTTGTCTTTATGGAATTCAGTAAGAAAACCAAAATGTTCTACATGGTAGACTGGTTAACAAGGTTAGACTGCCTGGGATCCAGGGAGAGCTTGCAATTTAGATCCAAATTTTCTGAATATTGGAGACAGGGTGTGACAGTGGACATTTGTTCATTAAACTTGGAGACCTGTGACCAGTGGCGTGCCGCAAAGATCAATAGTGGGTCCACTGCCTTTTGTCACTTATACAAATCATTTGCATTTGAGTATATGAAGTTTAGTCAATAAGTTTGTAGATAATTCCAAATTTGGTGGTATATTCGACAGTGAAGAATGATCTCTCAGAATATAAAGGGACATTGATTAGGTGAGCTGAGGAGTGGCAGATGGAGTTTATTTTAGATAAATGTGAGGTGTTGCATTTTAGCAAGAAAAATCATGGCAATACATACAGGTCGGGGCCTGTTGAAAGTTGCAATCAAGGATAACTCCATAGAAATTACAGAATCCCTACGGTGAGGAAACAGGCTATTCGGCCCATCAAGGCCATACCGACCCTCTAAACAATTTCCCACTGGACAAACCCCCACTCTATCCCTCTGATCCTGTATTTCCCATGGCTAATCCACCTCGCCTACACATCTCAGGATACTATACACAATTTAGCATGGCCAATCTACGCTTATCTGTACATCTTTATACTGTCGGAGGAAAACATAACATCCGGAGGAAACTCATTCAGACACGGGGAGAATGTACAAACGCCACACAGCCAGTCATTCAAGGATGGAATTAAACCTAGATCGCTGCCCTGTGAGGCACCTTGTGGTGTAGGTTGTCCGTTCCTTGAAAATGCTGTCACAGGTAGACTGCGCAGTGAAGAAGGCACTTGGTGATCTTCCCTTGATTGGTACATGCTTTGAGTTGAAGCGTTTCATGACATGTTGCATCTATACAGGACAATGGTTTGGCACTTTTGTAATATTGCCTTTAATTCCGGTCTCCCTGCTGTCGGAAAGATGTTGTCAAACTTAAAAGGGTGCAGAAGAGATTTGAAAGACTGCTGCAGGTGTTGGAGGGTTAGAGTTACAGGGAGAGTTTGAATAGGCTGGGACTATTTTCAAGTGTTGAGGCTGAGGGGGAACTTCATGAGGGGCACAGGTAAGGTAAACAGTCAATGTCTTTTCCCAGGATAGACGAGTCTAAAATTAGAAGACAAAGGTTTAAGGTGAGAGGAGAAAGGTTTAAGAAGGGACATGAGGGATAACATTTTCACACAGAGACTGCTGTGTGTATGGATTGAACAGCCAAAAGAGGTGGTGGAGGCTGGTACAGTTACACCATTTAAAAGGCATTTGAATGGGTACATGCATGGGAAGTGTGTAGAGGGAGATGGGCCAACTGCTGGCAAGGGGGACGAGATTAATTCAGTATACTTGGTCAGTATAGATGACCAGACCGAAGGATCTTTTTTCCATGCTGTACATCTCTGAGAGTCTATTGACTCTTGAGTGCATAACAGAGGAACAGGAAAAGGCTATTCAGCTTCTGAATTCTGCTAGTCAGCTTGTTTGGTCAATTACTGACAGTCAAATACAAAAATAAATCATTCAGATTTCGATGGTGTTTTACAGAAACAGGGTTTTAGTCAAGAAACGCTGTAAAGAATGTGAATAGGCCATTCAATCCCTCAACTCCATTCCACAGGAGCAGCAGGTTAGCACAGAACTATTGGAGCCGTTACTTTGGAGCAGGAGGAAGACATCTACTTTCCCAAAACTTGGAATAGGAAGCAGTCACTCAGCTGCTGAAGACGGGAACACAGGAACAGGAGGCAGTCATTTAACTGTTCGAGACTGGGACACGGAAACAGGAGTCTGTAATCCAACTGTTCGAGACTGGGACACGGAGACAGGAGTCTGTCATTCAACTGCACGAGACTGGGACACAGGAACAGGAGGGAGTCATTCAACTGCTCGAGCCTGGAACACAGGAACAGGAAGAAGTCATTCAAATGTTCGAGACTGGGACACAGGAACAGGCGGAAGTCTTTCAACTCTTCGATACCGGGACACAGGAACAGGAGGCAGTCAGTCAACTGCTCGAGGCTGTGACACAGGAACAGAAGGCGGTCGTTCACCGGCTCAAGTCTGGGACACAGGAACAGGAAGATCGTCATTCAGCTGCTCGAAACTGGGACACAGGGAAGTCTGGAGGCTAGTGAGGCCCGAGGATCCTGTTACGCAGGAACAGGAGGAGGTGTCTCACTCCCCACCAGTATGGGACACTGGGAGCGAAGGGGAGTTTGCTTGGAATAAATAGTAATATATGAATAATTTGCATTCGTGGTCCATTCAATCCTGCCCCACCATTCACGAACACCACAGCTGATCTGATTATGATTCCCTCATTCCATTTCTACGGAGTCTCCCCTCTCTGAAGCCTCTGCTCCATTTGTTGGTCATATTGGACACCCAGATGCTGTAACAACAGTCACCATCGCTCATCCAGACGGATGGGTCTAACCGGATGAGTCAGGATTTGAAGGGTCAAATCACAAGAATGAAAATAAAAAATAAAAGTATTGCCAGATGTTTAGTTCTCTCATATTCACAATCCAACTCACATAACCATCCCATCCATTATATAATCAGAATCCAGTTACCGTACTGCTGAATGCAACCCAACAATATCCAGAATGGAACTCTGTGCAGCCCACACCAATGCTTGATCTATAATCCTGGGCTAAATGTCCAGCGTGAGGAGCTGTGCAGACCGCACTGGTTCATTCATATATAACCCCAGGCTGTTGCATTGTTCGGTAACACTGTGTTAGATCGCAGTCCAGTGTGGGGAAACTTGCAGCCAATGTTGGAAGTGACAAGATATGCAGCTCCCATTCATTTACAGCTCCATTACTCCACTGTACCTTGACAAGGGGTGCCATGGACGTGCAAATCACTGCGATGGAGAGATGTAAATGGAAACAGTTTAAATACCAATAGTTCTGTTTAAGGCCAGTATCACACCAGTATTTAAAGTTGAAATATCTGAGATAATATCCAATGAGGTTTCCTGAATGGTGCAAAGTAGTTAGAGGGGGATGGTAATGTTATAGTGGTTGCAATATAAGCCTCCAAATCAACAATGGGAATTAGAGGAAGAAATATGCAGGGAGACTGGGGAGACTTGCAGGAGCAATAGGGTTGTTATAATAGGTGATTTTAATTTTCGTAACATGGACTGGGACTTCCAGATGGTTAAGAACTTCGATGGAACGTAATTTGTTAAGTGTGTTCAGGAACGTTTCCACAATCGTTATATAGAATAACCTACTCGGGAAGGGACAAACTCGACCTACTGTTGGGAAATAGGGTAGGATAGGTGAAGGAGATAAAGTGGGGGAGCATTTTGGGAAAAGTGATTAGAGTTGTATTAATTTTAAAATAGTTATAGGAGGGACAAAATTGGTCCACAGAGTCAAGTTTTAAATTGGGGCAAGGCGTATGTTGTTGGAATTAGACAGGGGATTGCAGCGGATGATTTGAGTTGTTTGTTTCGAGGTAAAAGGATTTCGGGCAAGTGGGAGGGCTTTAAAAGTGAGATAGCTCGAGTTCAAGGTTTCCATTTTCCTGTGAGGGTCAAGGGAAAGTGAAACTGGAAGAGTGAACCCTGGATGTCAAAAGATATTGAGGCTTTGACCAGAAAAAAAGGAGGCGTGGCTCAGGTTCAGGCAGCTCGTATCAAGGGAATCCCTGGAGGTATACAGGGGATAGAGGAGTTTACTGAAGAAGGAAATCAGCAAGGCGGAAAGGGGGTATGGAATGGTCTTGGCTGAGAAATTTAGCGTGAATCCAAATTCAGTATATGACGATAAAGAACAACTAGGCAGAGAATAGGATGCTTTAAAATCCAAAATAGGCATGCATGTGTAAAACCTCAAGAGATGGGTGAAGTCCTCAATTTTCCCTCTGTGTTTACCATGAAGAAAGACATGAAGACCTGTGACCTTTAGGAGATTAGTTGTCAAATCTTGCTACTGTCCATATCACAGTAGAGTTGCTGTTGGACATATTAGAATCCACAAAGTCAGACAAATATCTTGGTCTTGACCAGATATATCCAAGAGCACTGCAAGAAGCGAGAGGTAAAGCTTAGGTGCCAACATCCTGGAAGACTGGGCGGTAGCAAACGTTGTGCCCTTATCCAAGAATAGCTGCAAAGAAAAGCCTAGAAAATATAGACCAGTAAGCTTCACACCTGTTTTCGCTAAACCACTTGAGAAGCTTCTGAAAGATAAAATGTGCATGCATTTGGAAAGACAGAGTTTGACTTGGAGCAGTCAGCATGGCTTTGTGCGGGGCGGATCATGCCTTAAAATTTTGTTAGAGATTTTTGAGGAAGTGACCAGGAACATTGACCAGGGCAGGGTGGTAGACATCTTCTATTTGGATTTCAGTAAGACCTTCGATAAGGTTCGACATAGTAGGCCGGTCTAGAAGATTAGATCACATGGAATCCAAGGTGACCTGGCAAATTGGCGACACAATTGGTTTGACGTTATGAAGCAAACGGCTATGGTGAAGGTATGCTTGTTGGACTGGAAGCCTGTGACAATTGGAGTGCCTCAAGGGTCGGGGCTGGGCCCATTGCTGTTTGTTATCTATATCAATGATTTGGACCAGAGTGCACAACGCAAGGTTAGTAAGTTTGCAGATGACACTAAAATTACAGGCATCGTTTCCAGCGAGGAACATTATCAGAAATTGCAGCAGTACCTTGACCAGATGGGAAAGTGGGCTGAGAATTAGCAAATGGAGTTTAATATAGATAAGTGTGACGTCTTGCATTTTGGAAAGTCAAATCCAGATATGAGTTTAATGATGGATGAGAAGGCCTTAAGGAGTGTAGTGGAACAAAAGGACGTTGGAGATCAGGTGCACGGCTGTCTGAAATTTGAGTCTCGGATACACAGGACAGTGAAGAAGGCTGTTGGCACACTGGCCTTCATCAGGGCATTGAGTATAGAAGTTGGGACGTTATTTTGCAGTTGTACAGGATGTTGGTAAGGCTGCAGTTGGATTATTGTGTTCAGTTTTGTTCACCTTGCTGTAGAAAGGATATTATTGAACAAAAAAGAATGTAGAAGGAATTTTCTAAGATGTTTCCTGGGCTAAAGGATTGAGTTATAGGGAGACGTTGCACAGGTTAGAACTTATTACTTTACAGAGTAGGAAAGTGAGGGGGTTCTTATGGATGTATAGATTCTATCAAATCATGAGAGGTGTACATAGGGGTGAATACTTTTTTTTGCAAGGTTGTGGAATCGAAGACTAGAGGACATCCGATATTGTTTGGAGAGGAAAAAATAAAAAGGAACCTGATGTTCAATCTTTTTACACAGAGTGTAGTACACATATGGACTGAGCTGCCAGTGGAAGTGATTGAAGTGGGTACAATAACAACATTGAAAAGACATTTGGACAAATACACAGATAGGAAAGGATTAAATGGATACAGAGCAAAGGCAGGGAAATAGCAGATTGGCAGATAAGGGGCAATTACAGCATGATTTGTTGACGGAGCATGGCGGGAGTATTGGATGGGCTAGTACAGAGGGAGAATATTCTCTTCCCAGAGGGAGCCACATCACTAGACCCATGGTCTGAGTTCACTACCCAGCTCAGTGCAGTATCTGAGGCCTGAAGAAATGTCCAATAATTCAGGACAAACATCAATAACCTTCCCGGCTCTTTCATGATAAGTGTCAACGTATTCTCTCTGCTCCCTCACACTCACTGTATATCTGTGATCGCACCTACCCCCGAACAAAGCTCATGGTCTCCCACTCTCACGACTGCATGCAGCGCTTACTCTCTCTCTCTCTCTCTCTCTCTCTCTCTTCCCCCCCACCGTCCCCCCCATCTTTCACCTTTGCAAAACACCCCACACAGTTATAGAATATTCTGGAGAATGCTGATTATGGAATGTTCCAGATAATGTTCCAAATAATTCCCAGTTTCAGGAAAATGGCAGTTTCCCAGTGTGTAACACATAAGAGGAAGGAGTAGAGAAATACGTTTTTCAAATCACACACAATTCGAACCATGCTGAGGCCATTCAGCCCTTCAAACGTGCTCTAGCATTTAATAAGGTCCCCGCTGAACTACTGGTCTTCTCAGCTCCATGTTACGGGAACTTTCAGTCATTCAACCTCCTGGGTTCCTGTCATTGGCCAAACAGCACTAAGGCACTTTTACCCCGGTTTTCTTCAAGTGCCTGCTTGAGGGAAATTCCCGTGGGGATAGACAGTCCAAACAATATATTCCATCATCTTTATACTTTCATGCAATGGTCAGCGTGCTTTACATAGACCAAACAAAAATCTACACTTATTTTATGGTTATAGATATCAAATCACACTTAGTAATTCTGGTTATTTCACTTGACTCACCTTAATGATATTAAACCAAAAACAGCTTCTAAACACGTCTTGTTATAAAATACAATTTCGAGCAGAGACCTTTTTTACCCTCAGCCGTCATCTTGACTGCTATCTGAAACAGTACAACTGTGCCTGTTTCTGTCTGTTTACAGTTGTACTGTCTCCCACTCAGTTGTCTGGACGGCTGTTTTGTGATGCAGAGGGAGGCCAACAACGCAGGCTCATTTCCCCCACACTGACAGAGGTTACCGTGAAGGGGGACACTCTCTCAGCCTCACCCCATCACCCGAGGTGTGGTGACCCTCAGGATAAACCAACATGAGTGGTCTCTCTGATGAGAGTACTTTGGGACTGTATTCTATCAATGTTAGCATTTTAATTTTAAAAAGTATTTTTATTGAAAAATAAATTTTTAATATAATTTAATAAACCAATCACAACACAACTCAAATAACTGAACAAAATTACATCCACTTGCATGTACATACAAAACAAGTTAAAACACTACACAGACAGAAGAAAAACAAAACTAAACAATAAATAATGAATAAATAATACAGTTCAGCATAACAAAACGATAGCTCTCGTTCATCAAGAGCATTAACTGATACATATTTTTATGTTCATAGTTCTTCATCGCTAGATATTAGATTCATTAGACAATATCGTCATGGCTATACAAAAAACCCTTCTTGGAGTGGCAGATAACCCTGTATCGCTGTAATCCAAAAAGGGCTGCCATGTCTCATATAAATCTCTGTTTTTTTGGTGCACCATATCAGTGAGAAACTCGAAAGGGCTATTCTCCATGAACAGCTGATGACGACCCAACAGACTATTTTCCCTAGCACGGAAAGTACGGAAAGTAAGGATATAATATCTTTTCCCCATGTTCATCTGTGGAAACTACCCTGGGAAAACCCAGGAAAATAAAAACCAGGTCCATCTCGAATTAAGTCCTCAATACCCACTCTATCACACCTACCACAGTGCTCCAATGTAGATGAAGCCTACAACAGGACCACAAGCAATGAGTAAGAGTGTCTGTAGTCATTCTGCATTTAGGACATGCTGAAGGTAATACCACTTCACATTTTGAGAGACAATTTGGAGTCAGATAGACCCTATGAAGAATTTTCAATTGTATGGAATGGGTCCTATTACAGATCAAAATCCTTCGAGCATTTTCACAAATATCCTCCGATGTCTCCGAGGTATTCTGAACCGGAACTCTCCCTCACAGACATCACAAAGCTGCACAATGTCGTCTGAGGGGACACACTCCAACTAATGATAAAGGGTACTGACAGAGAGTGTATTCTAATCAATAAGCACCCTCTTCCCTCTATCGGATCTGTAAGAGCCTGTTAAAAGTGTTTTTTTTTTAATCAAATCTCTGATCTGGAAAAAAATACAGAAGAGGTCTCTATTAGGTAGTTCATGCGAGTTATTTGATCAAAAGATATCATTATTTCTCCATCAAATAACATGTGGTGGCTCAATGGTTAGCGCTGCTGCCTCACAGCACGAGGGTCTCGGCTTTGGTTCTGGTCTTGGGTGACTGGCTACGTGGAGTTAACATTCTCGCCGTGTCTGTGTGGGTTTCCTCCCACAGTCCAAAGATGTGCAGGTTAGATGAATTAGCCATCGATAAATCACCCATAGTTGAAAATGTGTTGTTGGAACAGCGCAGCAGGTCAGACAGCATCCAGGGAACAGGAGAATCGACGTTTCGGGCATAAGCCTTTCTTCAGAAGGGCTTATGCCCGAAACGTCGATTCTCCTGTTCCCTGCATGCTGTCTGACATGCTGCGCTGTTCCAGCAACACATTTTCAGCTCTGATCTCCAGCATCTGCAGATCTCACTTTCTCCCCAAAATCACCCATAGTGTTCAGGGATGTTTAGGTTTGGGCATTAGTCAGAGTAAATATAGGATGGTAGGGGAATGGGTCTCGGTGGACTACTCTTCAGAGGGTCAAAGTGGACTTGCTGGGCACAAGGACTTGTAGCCACACTGTAGGGATTCTACTAATTCTAAATCACTTAAGCAAGGCACACTCCTTGCTGCCCACAGTTTAAATCTGGCATCCATCATCCCCGGATGACAACCCGGAATACCAATTATAGGGGTAACAAATATTGTTTTGGCTGTATTGCCCTCCATTTGACGCATTTTCATTCATGCTTTAACAGTATTGATAATTATTGGGTTATGACAATATTTCTTAAATGTTGTCACTTTAGCTAAGAAAAACAGACTAATCAGGGTTCACTTTGTCTGAGAGGGTTCAATATCTCACAGTATTGACGCCGAGTCCTCAGCATCCCAGGCAATAACATGGGATAAAAAATATCTTAATTGATAGCTTTTATCTGGGCGATCTACTCCCCACGATCTGTGGGGTAGTTACAATCTGGTTAGCTTGATAAAGAGTCGCTTATGGTGCCAAATAAAAGAGCTAAACCAGCCATAAAGTCTCCTAAATATCTGTCTGGGAAACACCAAAGAAATCATTCACACGAGGTATAGTAAATGAGGAAGGACATTCATTTTAAGAACAGCTATCCGACCTAGTCAGGATATTGGATTTGCCTCCCATCTTTGAAGGTCTTTTTTAATTTTGTAAAACAAATGGACACAGTTCACGTTAAATAAATGATCAAAGACGGATGTAATGAATATACCGAAATAGGGAAACCCTTCCCCACCCCATCCCCCTCCCCGTGACCATTTAAAAGGAAACCAGGATTTGCCCTCAACATCACGTATTTCCCCAAGATCTCCCATAGACATGGCCTCCAACTTTGTAAAATTAATCTTAAAGACCGAAAAGGTGACAAGCGAATTAATGCATTCGGTCATCACATGAGCTACCGAAATTGTGGGATTTGACAAAAACATAAGATCATCTGCATACAACATAATTTTATGTGACTTCTATCCCACTTCTGGGGCAGGTATGTTGGGGTAATATTCCCTATTGCGCAGGATGCCACCGAATCTTAGATTGTTGCAGGAATGTGGAAGAGATCAACCCTCGTGTGCCATTTCTGCGGGTTAAAGAAGAAAATAAAATCCCGACTTGTGAGGTAGAACTGCCTCCTGACATCCACCAGCTCCAGTTCTGCACACAAATCCACTAATTGCTTACATTATAACGAGGGTCTTGGCGGACCTTTGGACATTCTGTCCACCGTGGGACCATAAGTCGAAATCTTGTTCTATAATAACGTGCCGCGATGCAAGATAACTTAATTTGGGAAATGCATCTACCAGTAGTTTAAGAGGGTGTACCGGGTGGCAATAATGATTCAAAGTACTGTATTAATTCCCATAGTTCAAGGCTTTGAGGATTATGATCCTTCCATGGGTGTTTACTATAATCTAGTAATTTAAATGGAAGATTCTTCCTATCCATTACGATTTTTTCCTCCACACTTAGTATTAAAAGACGAGAAATAAACCCGATCAAACCCGCCCTGCTGTAATATCAAATGTTCCTTGTCATAAAGGTGCATCTCCTGCAATAGGACAACATTTACTCTCTCTTTTTTAAGACGAGAAAGTACATTTTTCCTCTTGACTGGCAGATGGCTCCCCTTAATGTTCCAGGTCCACCATTTAAGCACATCATTATCCATAACACACTGTAGCAACATTTGAACTCTAGAGAATTTCATATCGAATGACACATCGCTAAGCATTAATGACAAAAGACTCATCAAGCTTAAATCTGTACAAACTAAAACTACTGCAACTAACAAGCTCTCAAAACTTTCCAAAGCTAAGAACATAAAAAAAACGAAACAAAATCCAAAGTACCAATGACACTTCATAGAGTTTTCACCCCCCCATCCCCCTCCCCCCGCCCAATGGGGACTCTTACATATCACAAAACTTTATCTTCAGCCCGCTTCCAATATGGCATCCAGGGCAATTAATAACAATTAGTAGGTGGGCACTTAGTCATCACAACTACATTTGTAACTCGCTCCAGCTTGAGCCACACCCCAGACACAATCAAAGAAAGAGAAAAATAGTAGTAATAGTATGAAGAAATTAAAAGTGAGTACTCTACCAATCCCCAACTATAATTTAACACAGGTTAATACCAGAAAAATCCAACAAAATTTCTTCAAGAGAAAAACATGATTATTAGATTAGATGACAGCGTGGAAACAGGCCCTTCGGCCCAACAAGTCCACACCGACCCGCTGAAGCGTAACCCACCCATGCCCCTACATTTACCACGACGGGCAATTTAGCATGGCCAATTCACCTGACCTGCACATCTTTGGACTCTGGGAGGAAACTGGAGCACCCGGAGGAAACCCACGTAGACACGGGGAGAATGTGCAAACTCCACACAGTCAGTCGCCTGAGGCGGGAATTGAACGCGGGTCTCAGGCGCTATGAGGCAGCAGTGCTAACCACTGTGCCACTGTACCGCCCATAAATCTCAGCATCCAGCTTACTTTAAAATGTCCATAAAGTTTTGCTTTCTCTGGAGAGTCAGACAAGTTCATTGATCCATTCAAAGCAATACGAAGCACAGTTGGGTACCGTAAGGAATACTGAATCCTGAGTTCCTTTACTCTTCTCTTGGTGTCATCACAATATTTTCTTTCCTGAATCACCGCCGTTGAAAGTACTGAAAGAACATAATCCTGGAGCTCTCATGAATTAAAACCATCGGAATACACACTGAGCTTCCATCAGTCTTCCATCAGTTTTGAATTATATTCCTGGATGTTCTGGAGCCGTGTCATTTGGTACCACTGTCTACATTTTCCACCACATCGCGCATTCCTGCCAATCCCCGACAATTCTCGACTCCAATGTTATTTATGAACATTCTGTCTGTGCCTCAAAAATATTCAATACCTCTGCCTCCAATGCTCAGTGGGGAAGAGAGTTACTAAGACCCACAACAATGAGAAAACAAAAATAAAACACAAGCTTTGAGTGTGAGATTATTTTTCTTTGTCTCCTTCTCTGAGGAAGAATATAATTACATTGGAAGCAGTTCGGAGATGTTTCACTTCATGCATTCCAGGAATGAGGGTCTTATATTATGAAGGATTTAACAGGTCACTCTTGGAAACAGAGGTGATCTTATTGAAACATACTAGACCTAGAGGAGAGTGGATCAGATAGATACCCATTGGGTATAGTCCAAATCTATTGTCATTTTTTATAGAATCTCTTCAGTGTGGAGGCAGGATATCCTATCCATCAAGTCCACACTGGCCCTCCGAACAGCATCCCCCCAGACCTGATCCCCCTTCCCTATCCATGTAACCCTGCATTTCCCATGACTAAACTACCTAACCTACACATCCCTGGACATTATGGGCAATTTAGCATGGCCCATCCACTCTACGTTGCATACCTTTGGACCGTGGGGGGAAATTGGAGCACTGTGAGGAAACCCACATAGATACCTGCATAGAGAATGCTCAAACACCACACAGAGCGTCGCCCGAGGTTGGAATTGAACTCAGTCCTTGGTGATTGGAGGTAGCAGTGCTAACCACAGATCCACCATGCACATCCGTTAGTTCTGTTAGTTAATTGTGGCTGACTAAAGAAATCTGCCTGACTTGTTCCTGCCACTGAAGCTGACCCAGTCTGAGACCTTTATGATCGTCCATATCACCAACCTGGTTACATTTAAAATTTGTTGGGAGCAGTGGAGGAGTGGGACTAGAAAAAGAAACAGTGACTCACTCTAATCTCAGTCAGATCAAGAATTTGGAGAAATTCACCAAGTGGTATTTCATTCAAGCGGGAATTCTCTTTCCCAGAAGTTTGGGATGGCTGAATCTTTATATTATATTGAGCTTGGTTTCACCTGATTGCCCAGAGACAAGTGAATCAGGGATGATGGCACATGGAAAGAGAAGTGCAGCTGGAACCGCAATGAGATGAGCACAACCTTATTTCCTGGTGGACTAGTGTCAAAGGGCCGAATGGTGCCCTCGTGTCCCTCATCCCTGTGTTCTGATATTCCATTCAGTCCTTCAGACCTGATACACAGGGGCAGATCGAGGCCACTTCGATGGTTACTTGCAGTTTCAGAAATGTACTTGGAAAATCCAGGCTGGGTCAGGAACCGACCCCACCCCAAGCTCTCTTTCCAGGCTTCCCCTCTCTGTAACTTCTGCTCCAGATGTTGGTCATGTTACAGACCCAGATTCGCTGGGAGTACAGCCCCCATACCCCACCCATGGTTAACCCAAACAAATCATCTGCTCTCCCTGAATGCAACATTGTACAACACAACTTCCAAGAAAATACTCAGTTACTTTCCAAAAGCATAACATGTGAAATTAATAAATAGGAACAAGATTAGGCCATTCGGCCCGTCAAACTTGCCCTGTCATTTAATAAGAACATGACTGATCTACTCCAGGTCTCAACTCCACTTTCTTGCCGACTCCTATATCCCTCCACACCTCTCTGAGTTAGGGAATTCCAGATATTTACTATATTCTGAGAGAAGATACCATTTTGCACCTCAGATTGAAATCAATACTCCTTATTCAGTATCTACATCCTCGAGTGCGACACCCTGCCCAGGAATGGAAACAAGTTCTCAATATCTGCCTTCTCAAGCCTTTTCTGTGTCTTGTATATTTCAGCAGTATCACTCTTCATTCATTTAACTCCAAATGAATAATCACATCACCATGATAGAGGTTCTCAACAACTCAACCTTTCATCCCAGGAAGCTGCCTAATGTCCCAACCTAGTTACTTGCTGCATCAGCATGCTGACGTTATGTTTCATACAGAAGAAGACTCCAATCTCTTTGTACTGCTCCTTTTCTGGGAGTCCTTTCCGTTAAATAACAGCCTGCCTTTTGATTCACAGTGTCATCCACAAACTTGGATGTATGTTGCACACAACTCCCTCCTTCAGGCTGTCAGTATCGATTGTAAATAACTCATGCCATCGGACTGATATGTGTGGTACTCCAGCAGATACACATTTATCATAAAGAGCCATTAATCCTGACTCTCTGATTTCTATGTGTTACCCAATCATCATCACATGTTAATACATTATCCGTCATCCTACGAGCTTCGGCTTGAGTAAGAACTTTTATTTGGTAACACCCTGTGGAAAATCTCTGGAAAGCCTCTTGTCTACCAGATTCCCCCCATATCAAATCCGCTTGTTACATTTTCAGGCATCTCCAGAAAAACTTTGCATGACCTTACAGGGCAAAATATATTTTTTTTTTCACAAAACCACATTGACTCTGTGTGAAGCTTTCCACAATGTCCATGCTGGCCAGGTTTTCCAAACTATACTAGCCCCATCTGCTTTCATTTAGCCCATATGCCTCTAAATGTTTCCCATTCATATGTGTGTCCAAATGAGTTTTAAATGTTGCAGCTTTACATGAATCTACCACTCTTCCTCTGGCAGCTTATTCCATTTCCATACCACACTCTGTGTAAAAACATTGCCCCTGCGTCCCTTGTAAATGTTCCCCCTTTAAGCATAAAGCTATGCCTTCTATGGTTGAACTCTCCCATCCTGTGGAAAAACCCTTGGATATTCACCCGATCCATACCTCTCAAGATTTCATAAACTGATATAATGCCAGCCCAACAACCTTCTACACTCCGTCTGGTGAGTTGTTTTCTGAGGGTGGCTGTTGGGTTGTGTGCTGTTATAAGTCCTAGTGGTCGCAGTAGCCTGGCTGTCAGTTCTGAAATGCTCCTGATGTATGGTAGTGTGGCTTGCCCTATAATGGTGGTGTTCTCCCAGTCGAATTCATGTTGCTTGTCGTCTGCGTGTGTGGCTACTAAGGATAGCTGGTCGTGTCGTTTACTGGCTAGTTGATGTTCATGGATGCAGTTCTGGTGTGCTGCAGTGTGTTGTGGTCCTTTTGAATAGTGTCTTGATGCAACTTCGTTTGTGTGTGTTGGGGTGGTTGCTTTCATATTTCAGGATTTGGTCTGTGTGTGTGGATTTCCTGTATACCTTTGTGGTGAATTCTCCTTTCGGTGTTCTCTGTACCATCACGTCTAGGAATGGGAGTTGGTTATCCTTTTCTTCTTCTCTCGTGAATCGGATTCCTGTGAGTATGAACGATGAAAGCAACCACCCCAACACACACAAACGAAGGATCTGATATCCAGCATGCGCAAAACTAATGTAGTGTACAAAATCCCATGCAAGGACTGCACAAAACACTATATAGGACAAACAGGAAGACAGCTAACGATCCGCATCCATGGACATCAACTAGCCACGAAACGACACGACCAGCTATCCCTAGTAGCCACACATGCAGACGACAAGCAACGTGAATTCGACTGGGACAACACTACCATTATAGGGCAAGCCAAACAAAGAATAGCCGGGGATTCCTAGAAGCATTGCACTCATCCACAAACTCCATCAACAAACACATCGACCTGGACCCAATATACCGGCCAGTACAGCGGACAGCTGAAACTGAAAACCAGAAGCGGCAGGGATAGGCCACTACAAATGCCGGAGGAAACACCACAGAAGCGCTTTACAGGAGGCTCCCAAGCACCGAGGATGTCACCTAGACAGGGGACGAAATGTTTGCAACAAACATTTCCAGCTCGGCGAACAGAACCACAACAACGAGCACCCGAGCTTCAAATCTTCTCCCAAACTTTGAATCTATTTTCCCTGTCACCCATACCCCACCTCTGGCAAGGGATTAAAAGCACATTTTCCAATCATTTTCAGTTCTGAAGAAGTGTCACACTAGACTTGAAACACTAATTTGATTCTCTGTCTCTGCAGATGCTAACAGATCTGCTGAGGCACAGAACACATTTTCAATTAAACAAATAACGATCGATACTGGAAATAAAAATACCTAAAATTGCTGGAGAAACAGGGAGCTTTGTAGAAGGTTCACTGGACCTGAAGGTTTATACCTGCATTCACTCCAGAAAATGCTGCAACATTTAATTGGCCATGCTAAATTGCCCGTAGTGTTAGGAAAGGGGTAAAGCTAGGGGTATGGGTGGGTTGCGCTTCGGCGGGGCGGTGTGGACTTGTTGGGCTGAAGGGCCTGTTCCCACACTGTAAGTAATCTAATCTAATCTAATCTAATCTAATCTAATCTAATCTAATCTAATCTAATCTAAGTAATCTAATCTAATCTAATCTTCAGAAACCTCTTCAGCAATTTCTGTTTTTGAACGATTTCCAATGACATATATCAAAGATGCCCAAACATTCTATCCAACATGGAGCGCCATACTCTAGGAACTGAACGATATCGCATAGGTTCCTTGACTCTGAAACTGCAGAAGGATGGCATCATTGACACTGCAGAGCTCTGAATCATCGTCAGGGAGAAAAACAGAAGGAAACACATTCACTTCAAATACAGAAGATGGCATTACTGAAAGAAAAAGATTCAAATTAGTACCTTAAATTGATTGTGTTAAAGTAACAAATTGGAGGCGTGACACCAAGGAAAGAATGTCAGCAGAATAAGAATATGAAAATGGAAGGGTTGCTGCATCAGAAACCAGAGCAGGTCACTGAATTCAGGGCTGTTGGGTGAATGGGTTTCGGCGTGAACTGGGGAACAGTCAGTGGAATTGAATTGTAGATATTGTAGCTTAAACTGCGTTACCATCTGATGTTGTAGATCACCAGCAGCAGCAGAAGCAGAATTATATTCAATGACAATCTGTAACCTTTCCCTCAGGATAATCTCTCAGTCCACTATTACCATCAAGCAGATCTATGGTTCAGTGACGAGTGTGAGTGAACATGCGAGGGTCAGTACCATGTGTACCTTTACCTGATGACAGCCCGTTAAAGCTATTGCAATTGACTGTTCACATTCGAAACAGCAGAACGAACATCTGGTACAGAGGCAGAAATGATCTCATGACTAACAAATCAGATCTAAGCTCTATAATCCTGCCAATCCAAGCATTAATGTCGATGGACCATTAAACAACTTACTGGAGGAGAGGACTCCACAAATATCCCCATCCTAAATAATTGAACAGTCCTGTACATCAGTGTAAAAGTCAAGCATGTGGTGTCTGCACTATCCTCAGTTAGACGTGCTGAGTGGATGATCCACCTCACCCTATCATAATGCCCACAGAATCACAGATGAAAGTCTTCAACTAATTCGATTCGCTGTAGGTGACATGAAGAAACAGCTGAACACAGTAGATACGACAAAGGCAATGGGCCCTGACCCCATTCCTGCAGCAGGGCTGAAGACTTGTGCTGCATAACAAACCGTGTCCCTGGGGAAGCTGTTTCATTCCAGCTCCAACTCTCACATCTCCCTGGCAATGTGGAAAATTACTCAGTTATGTCCAGTTCCCTAAGAGGGGAATAAATACAATCTGCCCAATTACCACTACTTGAGTCCCATCACGACAGTCAAATTGGTGGGAGTTCTTTTATTAACAGAGTTGTCAAGCTGCATACCAATAACCAACTCAGTGTGGTTTCCGATAGGTCCCCATGTGGAGATGGTGTTGTTGTGGAATTGTCATTGGATTACTAATACAGACCAAGCTAATGCTTGGGCAGCTGGTGGCATCTGGTGAAATAATAAAAACAATTATTAACATATCGAGATCTAAAATCTGGTGTCAGTAACAGTGATCTTGTATCCAATGTTGATTGTAAACATCGATCTCCTTCCCCAGTGTACTTTCAGGAAGTAAATCTCCGTGCTTTCCTGGTCTGGCCTAAAAGTGACTCCAGACACACAGACATGTGATAAACTCTTCAATGGTCTCTGAAACAGCCAAGCAAAGCATTCAATTGTATCAATTGGTCCGAGCTCTTAAAGGATATACCCAGAGAGAACACCCGGCCCCAACCTCGGTGTCAGAAAAGGGAGCGGGAAACATCGTCCTGTTGACCTTGCAGAGACCTTCATCCTAACATCTGACGGTTTGTGACAACATTTACAGCGCTTTCTCACAGACTGCACAGGAACATCGGAAAATGAGTACGTCACACAACACTTTGAGCATTCCCTGTGCTAGTTAATGGCCGAACATCTCCTTAATGCAGTTTTACCCATACAATATTTGTATGCCTTAATATGTTTAAACATTGTGAAATATAAAATGAGAACTTCTGTAGTCACTTCGGCCCATCAATTTTGCTCCTTCATTCAATATACAGACAATTCTCAGATAACACGTGTTGATTAAATACAATTTGGCTGCAATATCATTCGTGAACCTTTTTCCATAAAGTGAACTCCCGTTCACTGTGACGCAATTCCTAGCCGGGAACCAGCTGAACAGCAAAACCAAGCCTCGGGATGTACAATCAATGTGTTCAGCTAAAACAGGAATGCAATCCGCTCTGGAAGCCTTGAAACTGAGCCTGAAACGGGGAATTGTAATCTTCATTTAGAAAGAACTTTATTTCAAATTGTGGGAGAATCTTGAGGAGAACTGGAATTTCCCCATCGGCATCACGTGTTCAGTCAGCCCCACGCACTTTCTGGCGAAGAGTGTGGTGACAGGTACACTGCTTTAGTCAGTGACTGTAGTTTGAAAGTGTTACATTTAGAGGACAGTTTCATTACAATATGTGATTTAAATATGTATTTAGACTGTGCTCGCGTGTGTTAGACTAAATTTAATGTTTGGTTTTATTGATATATTTGGGGGTTTGTCCCTTACCCTCTTTTTTCCACAGACCCCATTATTAATATTACATGATTTTCTACAACACGGTGTTGCACAGGAACACAGCTACTGCGTTATTGGAGAACAACCTGGACTGATAGCTGATCTATCTTCACACGATACTCCTGCTCTCTCGCTATCCCTATAATTTCCAGAAATCCTTATTTATATTCAGCGCCTTGGTTTCCACAGCCTGATCTGTGAAAGAGTACCCCTGGTTCGCCAGTCTCTGAGTGCAGACATTTATTCTCATCTCAATGCAAAGTGGCCTGTCTGTACCTAATATTGTGGCCCCTTGTTTTAGACGTCCAAGCCAGGGAATTGCCACCCCTGCTTCCAATCTGTCTCGCCCTGTCAGAGTTTTATGTATTTCACTGAGATCCCCACTCATTTTCCTAAACGGCATGGAATACAAGCCCAGTCGCCCCAAACTCTGCTACAACAACAAGCATGTTATCTCAGAGATCAGTTTGGTCACTGCTCTCCATCAATGTCAGGTTTGTCCTTTATTGGGTAAGGAGACCAAAGCTGCATACAATACTGTACAATGTTTGAGATGGGATCTCACTAAGGCCCTGTATAGCTGCAGTAAGATACCCTTACTCCAGTACTCAATTCCCCTGAAATTAAGGTGAATACAGCAGTTATCTTCCTACCTGCGTTCTGCTCCTGCAATATTGCTTTCAGTGACTGGTGTACAGGGAGATCCAGATTCCTTTCAATGTTACAGTTCCCCACTTGTTGGGTCTATATACACTGGTCAGCATGCCAATGCCATTCCCAGTATTGACTTCTGGCTTCAGAACTCACTGCCCTACATTAACCTAGAGGGCTGCGCAGAAATAAACAAAAATGCAGCTTAAGTTCCTTTATAGAGCAACATTTTTCAACACGCCCTTTTGCAAATGAGAGGCTGCCATTTTATTGTTCCCATCAAAGTGCACAACACCTCATCTCTCCCATTGGTCTCCATCTGCCATGTATTTCCCAGTAATTTCACTTGTCTCAATCGGTTTGGAGCTTTTTTACATCCCCCTCACCCACTCACATGCTGACATCGTTCAGTGCTGTCAGCAGAGTTGGGAATATTGCATTTGAGCCCCTCAACCAAATGTATGGTGTGTATTGGGAAAAGCTGGGGCCCAAGCCACGATCCTTGATATATCCTCCTAGCCTTCCATTTTTTTAAAAAAAAACATTGTTTTATTCCTACTCAGTGTTTCCTGCCAGCTCTCCCATTCATAAGCCGTGACCATATATTAGCCTTAGTCCCAAAGGATTCGAATTCACATTGGGCTTTATCAAAAATCTTTCTGAGATTCCACTCGTATTGCATTGATAGCTTCTCCATAATTTTGCTAAAAGCCACTTTCTCAAATATGATTCCCATTTCAGAAATCTCTGTTGACTTTGTCTCTACCCATTCATGTCAATCCGATACTTCCTCTAAACTGTCTAGTTGCTAATTTCATTATATTCTTCTTTTATCACCAGAATAAAGATCCCTAGTATTGCTAGAAAGTTTTCTTTTTTGTTTTGTTTTGTTTTGTTTTCCTCTGTGGAGGCATAACTGAAGCATTTTCTCCATATTTCTGCTATTTCCCGGTCTTCAATAATCTGGTATCAAACTGCAAGAAAGCTACACATTTCTTTCTCTTAATTTTGTCATTGGCATATTTGCAGAAAATATTACAAGTTCTGTCTTATAAACTTTGTTAAGATGTTCTTTAGAAACCGATCAATTCATATTTTAAGGTACTCAGTGATTGGCCTTCCACAGCCATACAATCACAGAAGCAAAAATGCTGTACCATCAGAAATACAGCACGGTCTAAATGAGGCCCAATTCCCGATATGATACACGTAGCCGTGAATCTTAAGGCATTTCAAGAGCACAACCGTGTATTTTCTAATGGTTTTGAGTTTACAATGACGACTCCCCTCTCAAGAATTGCATTTCAGACCCCAACACACTCTGTGTGAAAAGCAATCCTCAAATCCTCACTAAACCGCAAACCCTTCACTTTATAAGTGTGACCCTTTGACTAAAAGGAACAGCTGCTGTCCATCCACCTTGTCCATGCTCCTCGTAATCCTATCCTTCTGAATCACGTCCCCCTCAGCCTCCTCCCGTCCAATCTAAACAACCAAAACTTATCCAGCTTCTCTCCATAGCTGATATTATCCATCCCAGGGAACATTCTGGTGAATCTCCTCTGCAACCCCTCCAGTGCACTCACATCCTTCCTGTAACATAATTCCGATGCTCACGCCATTGTATCGATCATGGCTAACCTACCGTTGGTATTAACTCATCTTTAATGCCCAATTCGTCCCTCCCCTCAGCTCTCCGACAGGTTAAAAATCCACCTACATCCTCTTTAAATGCTTGCAGTGATCTAGCTCCCCTAACTTTCTATACCTGAGAATTCCTGACATTCACTAACCTCTAAGAGAAGAAAACGCTCTCCACACAGACGCCATCACGTATTAACATTAACAAAAAGGGTTAACTGACCTACTCAGGTAAGAGGGATTGACCCCGATATCAAGACACGATTTGACTGAAGGTTTTATCCTCAGAGGCACTTAAACATCCAGAATCATGCATCCCGAGTAAAATAAAAAGTACAAGCCATGGAATTTATCACCTTCTCAGTGTCCGTGTAGAACATAACGGGTGATTGCCCATCACCATCAAGGTTCAATGCAATGACCTCTTATTCTCTGACAGTGCTACAGATTAACCTTCACTCACTCCTCTTTTACCATCAGCTCAGGGATTATTCTGGTGAAACTCCTTGACACTGTCTTTATAGCAATGAGATCATTCGTTCTAAGGATAAAAGATCTGTTCATAATACCTCAAATACTGTCTCAACCACACTCTCAGTGATGATCACAATAATTCCTTTCCCACACTTACGGTCTCCGTTTCTTTATTATGACATAAAAACCCATTCCGTCTCTATGTACTTCCATCGATGTGGAATTTAAAAGTTCCTTACATCTGTATGTCAGCATCAGTAAATCCAGCACCAAATGTGCCTGTGGAGATGAACATCACTCTTGGGGAGAGACTCAGTCAGAAAGATTGCACTTGAAACAGGGAATGGTCATCTACCTGAATGGAAATATAGTGTTGGAATAAGGGAAACAGGCAGAGGAAGGGAGCTAACTTTACTTTAGTTCTTCTCTCTCGGGATGTGTGCAACCTTGACAAGGCCAGCATATCATGCTGATCTTGAACTGAGTGCCTGGTTCAGCTGCTCCACAGGACAGTAAAGAGTAAAACATATTGATGTGGGTTTGCACAGACATGACTGGGGAAGAATAACCTATTGACTTCTCTGAAGGATATGAAGCAAGCAGATGGGCCTTTTGTATCACAAATGATGATGGTTTCACTTCAATTACATCAATTCCCTTCTTGAGTTATCAACAGATTATTGTTCTGTGCCTCGAGATTATGTGTCAAAGATTTAAGCAGCATGCAGTATTGCCTGTCTGACAGGTTCTGTGCAGTGAATAAGGTAAACATACTCAAGAGCAATTATTCTGCAACTGACATGTGGTTACAAGGGACTTGATAAGTTGTATCCCGATTGAACAAAGGCACAATTGATGGTTTATTCAGAAGATGCACTGAGGCTGAGGAGGAGACGGGGATATCATGATGGCGATATTGGACAGAATTAGTGAGTGGGGAGGATATAGAAATGTAGATCTGTGCAGGGCAAGAACGATTATGGAGTTTGAGAACAGTCTGGTTCCTCCTCCAATATTGGTGAGTAATTTGTCATGAATAATTTGCTCGTTATAATTTGTGAGGAATGGAATATTTCATTGGAATTGAAAATATTGACGTTCACCTTTCTAAATTTTAAATAATATGAGCACAATTCAGTCTAACCTGGCTTAATGAACATATAGAATGACTTACCAGGAACACCAACGATAATGAGGATGGGATAGTAACTATTTTGAATAACCATCAGTACACCATAGAACCACAATGTTAATGAGATCCAAGGTTGAGAAAGCAAGTAAAGACCATCGGATAAACTCCTGCCCATTTCTGTAACATTCCAGTCTAATGTTCTCAGATTCTGATCCATTGTTGGAACTTTCCAGCCTAATGTTCTCAGATTCAGATCTCTCCTTCCACTCTCTCTAGATCTGCTGATCCCTGTTAGTGCTGTCGGTGATACTCCCGCTGATACTATGGGATAACGCAATGAACCGATTCCTTCATTAATAGAAGAGGAAAGCGCTCCAGTGACAAACTTAGGATCCACAGAGACTGACATCAATCTCAGTCGCTGAACAAATATCTCCAGTTAACTCATTTCAATTCAATACTTTGTATTATTTTTTAAAAAAAACGTATGTTTAAAATTTACACATTCTGGATGGGATACGTGGGGGTGACAGAGGGAACAACTGTTAGGGCTGGTAGATCAATCATGTGTAAGCATTCAATCTGCCTTGGATATGGGAGCAATGCCAGAGGTTTATTAGAACATGAGCATGCTTCTCTGTTTATAAATTGGAACGTATGTTCTTTAACTACTGATCAGGCATTACAATATCAGTAAAACGTTAAAAGAACTTTTATCGTCCATGATCTGAGAAGAAAATGTCCCTAAGCCTACGTGCGGTTGTAACAGACAACGACATGGATATGTTAACAGGGAATTGTACTTTAGAGATAATGGAGACTGCAGCTGTATGATAATTCAGAGTAGATAAAGCATGGCGGTGGAAAAGGCACAGCAAGCCAGGCAACATCCGAGGAGGAAGAGAGTCGACGTTTCCGGCAGAAACCTTCTTCAGGACAGGCGAGGGGAAAGGGGATTAAGAGAAATTGGGTGATGGGATGAGGCTTGGGGAAAGGTAAGTAATAGGTAAGCGAAGGTAGGAGGTGATAGTGATAGATCGATGGGTAGTGTGGGACGGAGTGGTGGGAATGAAGATGGGCATTAGGTCTCCTCAGGAGGGCAGATGTGAGACTGGGGGATGGATCTGGCATCTGGGTTGGCCAGGGGAAATTTGTAAATCAGTGGATCCAATGTTCATGCCGCGTATTTGTTGGCTACCGAGGCAGAAGATGATGTGTTACTGGTTACATCCTGGTACATCTCTTCTGAAACCTCTTCAGCTTAACAATCTCCTTCCTTTAACAGAACTGCACACAGAACTACAGAAGAGGCTTTATCAATGCCCTGCACAATCTCAGCATGCCTGCTCAGCTTCTAAACTCTGAGCACTGAAGTAACCTGAAACACCCTGCGCCATAGACTTCAAAGAATTATACCTGCACTCCTGAGTCCCTCTTTTCTATATAACTACCAAAGCCCAGTATTCATTGTGTAAGCCCTCCCCTTGTTTGTTTTACCAAAATTCAATACTTCACATGTATCCAGGTTAAACCCCATCTGCCACACCTCAGCCCAGTGAATGACATTACTGCCCCCTCACACTCCCCCTTCAGATTAAAACGACAATCCCCTGTCCAGAAGGCCTACAGGCACCAGCCTTGAGTTTCCCAAAGACCCAGAGCTTGGTTTGCCTTGTGCAGGCAGAGGGAGGAGTCGGTAAGCAAAAGCTGGATAGGAAATAGCTGTCTTATATCAATTAATGATTTTAGGAAGAGGGAAGCCTCATGCGAGAGATTTGAAATAGTGACCGGTGCTTTGGGCCCAGAAATGTGTTCTGTCCTCATCTCTGGTGTTCAGTATTGATATCTACTCGAGATCCCTCATAGTGTAGAGTATGTTGCAGGATTTCTTTCCCGAAGAAAGCAGACTACTGGTGATAGCCATTTAAACCGGAAATCATAGCCAAGCAATTAAAGATGTTCATAGTTTATCTGAATGGTACAGCGAATGCACTCAACATCCTATAGTTAAGGCTAATAACTTGTACTTTTTTTTTCAATTAGAAATGTCCCCTGTATAATTTGGTAATGTTAACCGCAACTTAATAAATCCATACAGTTCAAATATGACCCGAAATCTGGGCATGATTTAGGTCTTGTTAATTGGATGGTGTCCACGTTTCTGCGCCGGAGCTCTGGATACGATTCCAGTCCATGACTGTATGATAATGCCCCTTTCTCTGGAGAAGGTGGAGTGGAGTCATGTCCTATGGAGGTGTATCACAGCATGTTACAACAGGCTGATGAACAAACACACAGGAGCATCATGTTGCAGCTTTAAGGGCTAATGCTGAATAATGGTAGTGTCCCTATCACTGCGCCGAAAATTCTAGTTCCAAATCCCACAGAACTGCTTCATAATATGTCTGAACAAGTTGATTAAACTTTTTTGGAATCGTGCTTTGATGGAGAAGGAAGAGGTAGGACTACTGAATTTGAGACTATAGACCCAGGATGGCTGAAAGCACAGCCAACCGTCTTGATTGGAGTCACATTTACACTTTCTAGAGGTTTATAAAATTATGAAGGGTATGGATAGGGTGAGTGGTCAAGGTTCTTCCCCCCAGGGTAGGAGAGTCTAAAACTAGAAGGCATAGGTTTAAGGTGGGAAGAGAAATATTTGAAAGACGATGAAGAACGACTCTTTTTTTTTCCTGCAGAGGATGGTGCTTCTATGGAATAAGCTGCCAGAGAAACTGGTGGATGCTGGAACAACTACAGCATTTAAAAGGCAACTGGATGGCTTTATGATTAGTGGGACATGGGCCAAATGCTGGCAAATGGCAGCGGATTAATTTAGAATAATCGGATGGCATGAACCAGTTGAAGGGTCTGTTTCACTGTTGTACATCTCTATGAATCATTGATTTAATTAATGAAGGTCTCTTTGTAATCTTCAGCTGTTCACCATTATACAAACACTGTCCACTGTACACCAAAACTTGATGTCATCCGCACATTCGCGAAATATACCTTCTGTCACTCTCATCTAAATCATTTATATAAATGACAAAGAAAAGTGGACCCAACAATTTTGCCTCTGGATCATCGCTGCCCACAGGCTTCCATTTGAAAAAAACAACCATCCACCACCAGCCTTTCTCCTGCCATTCAACAGATATACACCGAAACGCACACGCAATCACACACACATACAGAGACACTGACGCAACCATGTCTTTATGACAAAGGTTAGATTAAAACAACGATCGAGAGTTACAGTGAGAAGGTGGGAATGATGTGTTGAGAAACACATCTGACAGGATCCAATAGCAAAGTATACTTGATGGGCCAAATGGCCTAAATCCAATTTCTTATGCTCTGTGGCCTTAAGGTGTCAGGATTATTTTCCAAGGGTGCAGTAGAAGCTAAGTTTGATAAATACCTGACTGAACAGTGGGACTGTGGGATACGTTTGAGAGGCTGAATGGTATATGTTTGTTCCAACTTGCTGTGTCCTTGTTTCTGAAAAGAGTAGGTGACTTGCTGTGAGGTTAACACGCTTTAATATAAACGGGGTCTCCCATTTCCATTTGAGATAACGTTGCTCCTTTCTCCTTTGGATTATGCGATCTGTGGCGTTCTCATCCCCCGAGAACAGTGAAGTCTGGGTCATTGAGGATATTCAAGGTTGACCTTGAATGACCATTGATGGACAGACGGGTCAATGTCTATTGGGAACTGACAGGAAAGGGGTATTCAGTTACAATCAGACCAGCCATGATGTTTCCAAACTGAGCAGCAAGTTGTAGGGGACGAATGACCAACTGCTGCACAGACCTCATTCGTTATTCTGTCAATTCACCCCCAAGGCTGTTACAGAGGGAGAGAAAGATCCCATTCAGCCAGTCAGCATCGTGAGAATACAGCAGGGGCAGGCCATAATGCACCTCAATGGTGTTAGACAGGAATAGAATGAAGTATTCAAATCATTTCAGTAAATTACACAGCACAGGAGGACGCCATATAACCATCCCAGGCTGTTACGCAGGAGCAGGGGCGCCTTGGGCAGCCTCAGGAAATACAAGACAAGAGATCATTACTCATTTTGTTTTTGGCAAGCTGTAAAAGTGGAATTCTTCAGGGATCTGTGTGAGGTCATCAACAAATTACAATCCACACCAATGAATTAGATGAAGGGGATGGAGCTCAGTTTGGTCATACATCAGGATAGTCAATCAATAAGATGTCAAATGGAGACAGAGCGTCTGCAATGGGATACAGACAGGGGAAGGTATAGCGTCTACAGTGGAATACAGACAGGGGGAGGGCAGATCGTCTACAATATGATACAGACAGGGGAAGGGCAGAGCGTCTGCAGTGGGATATAGACGGGGAGGGCAGAGCGTCTGCAATGGGATACAAACAGGTGGAGGGCGGATCATCTGCAATGGGATACAGACAGGGGAGGGGCAGAGCATCAAGCAATGGAATACAGACAGAGGACAGTTTTGATCAAAACTTCAGCAGAAAAAAAAGTACAACATTTCTGTGATGGGAATTTTCTGTTTTGGGGAAAAGACAAAACAGCAGAAAATTATTTAAATGCAAGGAGAATGCAGAACTGAGTGGTACAGAGGATCTGTGTGTCTTAGTACATGAATCACATCAAATTACTCTGATGATGCAGCTGGTGATTTGGGAGTAAATGGAATTATTCTGTTTCGTGTAAGGGGTGATGTGTTTCATCTTAGCGATGATTTTTGCATCAGTACAGGGCATTACTGAGATCACATCTGATGTATTATGTGTCGTCATAATTGCCTTAACTGATAAAAACAAAATTGCTTTCGAAACGTTTCAAAGATTTTTATCTTTACTCATTCTTGGGAAGAAGGCATTATGTTACGAAGGAGTAACAATTCGAACTGAGAATAAGAGATGTTTTATTGACCGTATAACATCTTGAGAAGAGTGTAGTTGGTGAATACTGGATGGATATTTCTTCTTGTGTGGAAGAATAAAATTGGGGAAATAATTTAAGAATAAGTCAAGTTCAAAGGAAAAGTCATTGGACTGAAAAATTGAACTCTGATTTCTGTTCATATCTGATGCCAGATAGGCTGAGTTTTTCCAGGAATTTCTATATTAAGAATAAAACATATTCATCTTAACACAGATATTGTGAAGTCATCAAACGTTTATGTTTACATTATGCAGGCACATATTAACACATCTTCAAAACAAGTAGGTCCATTTATTGATTCAGTGTATGGCAACAGCAATAATGCACTGACCTGAAGTCGAGAATATGATGGAGTCATATAGTTCGGACAATATTCAAGGAGAGCTCACATGGTACCGTTTGGGAACTGATAACATTACTGATTAAAGTTACAGATAGAAAAATGTAGCCTACCTGTGAAGGAACAGCCTTTTCTGTTTCCCTGCCGCTCAACACAGCACTGTGTGGGAGTGAAAAAAAGCCTAGTCGTCTTTTCCACTTATGGAGGATTCCTGATGATGATTCATTGGAATCTCCCCACTGCCTGAAGCAAAGCAATTCAGCCAAATCCAACTGTTTCAGGAAGAAATCCCATTGTCAGAAGGTTATGCGAGACGAATAATAACTTTAGAAGTAATTCTTCAGACTCGATATGTGAGGGGATCAGACAAGAGATTCTGGGGCTGCAAATGGGAAGCCAAGATGGTGTATTGCCTCCTACGTGCCGGGCTGCAGAACGTTCTCACCGGGGTGGGGGAACAGCCAGAAGTCATTGTGCACATTGGTACAAATGACACAGGTAGAAGTAGTGATGAGGTCCTGCAGAGTGATTACAGAGAGCGAGGAAAAAGGGTAAAAGACAGGACCACGACAGTGGTAATACCCGGTTTACTTCCAATGTTCCGTGTTAGTGAGGGTAAGAACAGGCGGACATGGCAGAGGAATGCGTGGCTAAATAATTAGTACAGGAGGTAGGGATTCAGAGTTTTCGATCACTCGGATATTTTGTGGGGCAGAGGTGACGTGTTCAGGAAGGACGGGTTGTACCTGAATTGGAAGGGGACTAATATCCTGGCAGGCAGTTTTGCTAGTGCAACAAGGGAGTGTTTCAACTAGATTGGCTGGCGTGGGGGACGGTGTGGGATCCTCAACAGCAGGGTTGCAAGTGCGAGGCTGGAAGGAGATACCGTAATCCCAAGCAGTAAAGTGCAGAGATAGGTTAGGCAGAAACACGACAGGGAGCAAGGAATGCCTGTTGGATTAAATTGTATCTGTTTCAATGTAAGTTGGCTGACAGGTAAGACTGATGAACTCAGTGCATGGATAGGTGCGTGGGAATGCGATAATATAGCCATTACAGAAACATGGCTAAGGGAGGGACAGGACTGGCAGCTTAATGTACCAAGGTACAGGTGCTTTATGCGAGACAGAGATGGTGGAAAGAGGTGTGGGGGTTTCATTTTTGATTAAGGCGAGTACCACAGCAGTAATCAGGGATAAAATAACTGATGGATCATCCAGTGAGGATTTGTGGGGGAAGCTAAGAAATAAAAATGGAATGATGATATTATTTGGGTAGTACTATAGGCCCCCTAATAGTAAACGGGAATTAGAATAATTAAAATATGTAGAGATTGGGAAGACTTTCAGGGCCAATAGGATTGTCATAGTCGGAGATTTTAATTTTACTATCATTGAGTAAGAATTACATAGAATTACGGACTGAGATGGGGTGTATCTATTAAGTGTATTCAGAAACGTTTCCTCAAGCAGTATGTAGAGGGTGCAATTCGGGAAGGGGTGAAACTTCACCTACTCTAAGAAATAGGGCATAACAGGTGACTGAGGTGACAGTGGGGGAGCACGCTGGGACTAGTGAACCATAGTTCTATTAGTTTTAAAATACTTATGGAGAAGGACAAAACTGGCCCGCACGTTCAATTTCTAAATTGGGGCAAGGCGAATTTTGATGGAATTAGATAGGAGCTTGTAGGGTTTGGTTGGAGGAGTTTGTTTGCAGGCGAAGGGACCTCTGGCTAGTGGGAGGCCTTTAAAAGTGAAATGACTGGAGTTCAAGGTCTATATATTCCTGTGAGGGTGAAAGGCAAGGTTGGCAGGAAGAGGGAACCCTGGATGTCAGAAGATATTGAGGCTTTGACAGCAAAACGGAGGTGTGGCTGAGGTCCATGCAGCTGGGATCAAGGGAATCCCTGGCGGTGTAAGGGGAATACAGGAGTTTACCGAAGAAGGAAATCAGAAGGGCGAAAAGGGCGCACACGGTAGTCTTGTCTGAGAAGTTTAGGGTGAATCCAAAGCGGGTATTTAAGTATATTAAAGTTAAAAGAATAACTACATGAGAATATGACCCCTCAAGGTCCAAAGTGGACATGCAAGTCTAGGACCATAGGAGTTGTGTGAGATTCTCAATGAATATTTCTTCTATGTCTTTCCTGTGGAGAAATACAAGAAGACTTGGGAGGTTAACAAAGGTCGTGGTGATATCTTGGGGTTAGTCAATATCACAGGAGAGGACGTGTTGGATGCATTAGAATGTATGAAGGTGGATACATCTCTTGGTCCTAAACAGATGCATCCAAGAATATTGCAAGAGGCTACAGAAAGAAAAAAAAATACGGGGACCTCCGTGATTTTTTTTGCATCATCGTTAGCCGCAGGTTAGGTTCCAGAATATTGAAGTGTAGCAAACGTTGTGCCATTATTCAAGAAGGGAAGCAAAGAAAAATCTGGCAACTATAGACCGGGAAGCCTAACATCTGTAGTAGGTAGGTTACTTGAGATGATTCTGAGGGATAAGATATGCACACGTTTGAAAGACAGGGTTTGATTAGAAATAGTTTATTTTTTTTTCAATTTCCTACAGTATGGAAACAGGCCATTTGGTCCAACAAGGCCACACTGACCATCTGAATAGCAACCCGCCCAGTCCCATGTCCCTAATCTATATTTATCCCTAACTAATGCACATAAGGCTGTGGCCAATTCACCTGACCTGTACATCTTTGGATTGTGTAAGGAAAATGAAACTCCCAGAGGAAACCCACACAAACACAGGGAGAATGCGCAAACTCCACAAGAGAGTCAACCGAGGCTGAAATCAAACCTGGATCCGTGGCACTAGGAGGCAGCAGTGCTAACCACTGAGCCACCATGCCACCCTTGCTTTTTTCAACGCAGTACAATGACACAGGTACAAAATCTATTCTGTCCTTCACCAATGATGCACGATCCAATGCCACAATCCATGGATAATTTATTGTCCCCTGAAAATGCCATCTTACTATTATTTATTATTGTTTGTTGTTATTTCTTTTAATAATAATTATTAATAGTTGTTTTAGACTGAAAAGATTGCATGATTTTGTGAGTGGGAGATTATGCCTCACAGATTTGCATTAGTTCTTTGATGAAGTGACCAGGAATGTTGATGAGGGCAGCGCGGTAGACATAGTCTGTATGGTTTTCAGTAAGGCCTTTGACAAGATTACTCTTGATAGGCTGGTCTGGAAGATGAGAATCGCATGGAATCAAGAGGGAGCTGAAAAAAATTGGATACACAATTGGCTTGATGGTAGTAAACAGAGGGTAGTAGTGGAAGCATGCTTTCGGACTGGAGGCCTGTGACACATGAAATGTCTCAAGGGTCAGTGCTGGGCCCATGGTTGTTTATTATATATTTCAATGATATTCTTCAGAATGTACAAGGCATGATTGGTAAATTTAAAGATGACACTAAAATTGGTGGTATCGTAGACAGTGAGGAAGGTTATCAGAAATTGCAGCAGGATTTTGATCAACTGGAGAAGTTGGCTGAGGAATATTTTTTGCAGACTTAGATCAATGTAGGAGTTCCATGGTGAATGGTAAGGCCTTAAGCAGTGTCGTTGAGCAAAGGGACCATAAAGTTCAGGTCCACCGTTCGCTGAAAGTGGAGTCACAGGTAAACATGGGCAGTGAAGACGACTTTTGGGTCACTGGCAACGGTCAGGACATGGAGGAGAGAAGTTGGTAAGTTCTGTTGCAGGTATACAGGATGTCGGTGAGACTGAACTTGTAGTGTTGTGTTCAGTTTTGGTCACGTTGCGATCAGAAGGATGTTTTTAAATTGAAATGTGTGCAGACGGAATTTACAAAGGTGTTGCCAGGACTCAAGAGTATGAATTATAGGAAGAGGTTGGACAAGCGAGAACTTCTTTTCTTTAGAGCGTAGGAAACTGAGTGGGATCTTATAGAACTGTACAAGAG
>NC_057717.1:52877234-52882292 GCF_004010195.1 Chiloscyllium plagiosum
CTACACTTCAGAGATGGTGGATACATTACCCACTCCTACCTGGAAAGTTCCAGAATTAAAACAGGTAAATTCATAGTGAGAGTCAGCACAGTCCTGTCCCTGGTGTGAGGCTACAGGTTATACTGAAGGAAGGACACAGCTAAGTGAGCACCTCATTTTTGAAACAAGCTGGTTTCACACTTTATACCTGAATGGGTCCAGCTTAGAAAAATGTTCCTGGAAATCCCAGGAAGGAAAGTGCAATGCTTTGATCCTCCTTGCTTCCAGAGCTTCCCTTCTGTGTAGTCTTCGCTCCATTTGTTTACCATGAACCCAGGCACTCTGTAAATGCAGTGTCCAGAGTGCGATCACCAGACCCTCGGATCTCCCTGAATAAACTCAGCAGCTGACAAAACAAACCTGAGAACATCATCCACAGAAACTCCACTGACTTTCTAATGACAGCAGCAAGTCAATGCCCCACACACATGGTGCAACCATTCAGCGTTGAAAATGCCTCCCTCTCCTTAATTTCTCTTCCTGGCTGAGAAAGCCGTTGCATTTCTGTAAAGCCCCACAGTAACAGTTCGTCTTTCCAAAGAAGCAGCTGACTCTATAACATTTCCTTCTTCTGTATCTCAGCAACTGTAAGGGCATCACCCGTATTGCCAATGGAATAGATCATCACACTCAGAGAAGAGAGACAGAGGGAGCATAAATCACTTTAGTCAGGGACATACCTAAATGGACGCGATATTCGGGAATATGGAAAAGTCAGGAATGTTAGAATAACTTGTCATTCTATTTTCCTTCCAGTCCATCATCAGCAATCCTTTTGTTTTCTTTTCCTTTGTCTCTCTCTCTCTCTCTCTCTGAACACTGGAGAATCTTATTTCAGATCTCCATTATTTCACCTTTAATGTTGTTGTTTCATGGTATGTCAGCATCTGTGGCAAGGGCAGCATGTGTTGTCCATCCAAATTGCCCTTGACTTTGAGGCCATTTGTCAAGACAACATGGAGCCAACTATTTTATTGTGGAACTGAAGTCGCCCTTAGTCCAGACGGGGCAATAATGTTAAGTTTCTTTACCAAAGGCTGTCAGTGAAATATTAAAAGAAATCCTGATTGTTTATTTTTTCCATCAGTGAAATTTCATTCCAATTTTTGTCATTCGACTTTAAGTTGAAATCCTACCATCGGCTGTGGTAGGATTTCAAACAAATCCTTTAGAGTCATCACTTTTGCCTCTGAATTACACGTGCACTGACAGTATGAATCACATACAGAGTACCTGTTGTGAAGTACCTGTAGTGATGACAACAAGTTTGTGGTCAAAATATTTGTCACTGGTGGACAGGTCAGAATACAACGGCAACCATAAATTCTGAAGTTAACAAAGGGCTAGATGATGATTAATTCAGCAACAGCATTGAGGCAGAGGTCGAGACTAAGGATATTATCGAGTTGGGTGTGGGCAGATTCGATGACAGAAAGAATACCGAGAAATAAAACAGTTCAGGGCAAAAGTCAGGTTGAGGTTGTGAACAGTCATGTTCCTTCTTCTGAGATGTTTATGAGTGAAGAGTCTGAAATTAATTTAAAAGAAGTGGAGTTTGTGACTGAAACTGAATAAAATACTCTACGTCTTTGTGAAATATAAATAACAGAATCAGCAACGATTTTCACCATAGGTTATAGACTTGACAGGGATAGGCTACCAGGAACTCCAATAATAGCGAGGATGGGGTAGTAACCAGCTTGAATAATCCTCAGTATGGCTTCGATCCGCAACTGTAACGATGGCCAATCCTGAGAAAGCCAGTAAAGACCAAAAGATAAACTCTTGTTTATTGCAGTGATATTCCAATGTAATATTCTCGGATTCGGATCCATTGCTGGAACATTTCAGTCTATTGTTCTGATTCACTTCCTCTCCCTCTCGCTGGAGCTGCTGATCGTGTTGAGGATCCCGCTGCCCCTGATACTACGGGACAACAGGTTCAAGGAAGCTCTATAATTATGCAAAAGGGAAACTCTCCAGTGACACAGTTAGGGTCCATGGAGACTGATATCTATCATAGTCACTGTACAAACAGCTCCAGTTAACACATTTCACTGCATTCTGTATAGATCCCAATAATACTTAGTCTGGGTGGGGTATTGACATCGCTGACTATTGGGTGAATGGCACATCTCCAATTGTAAAGTTCGAGGTGACGGAGAGAGATGATTCTTTCTCTTCACAAGGTCGATGATTCTACTGTGTTTTGGCAGGATAGGAATTGCTGGGTTCCCCAGACCGTCTATGACTGATCACCAGGCCTGCTGCATGCTTTCGTTTTATTTATTTATGTTGAACTTTGACATTTATCTTACCATCATTTAACGGTTTTGGTTGGGTTAGGCATTTTTGAGAGGCTCCTGCGGGGCCATAGACAGCATAGATACACTCCATTCCTTGTGCTCCTTGAAGCTGCAACCTGGTCCTGTGAAGTGGTGACCAAGCTCTCATAGAAGCAGGGATCTTCTCTTTACCTTTTGCCAATTATTGTTAGGGTCTCAGCATGGTTGCAAGGCAGGAATTCTCTCCCGGCTGCTGCACTCTCTCTCTGAGATTTCTCTCAGAATTATCTTTTGATGCTCGTTCCTCGTGGATTGGAGAACTGCATGTGAGACAATCTGTTTCCTGAATTTGTTTTGTGAAATGCGGGTGTTTATAGGATGTTGCCATTTTGGAGTAGTTACAGTATAGTAGTTAAATAATCTATTATTCTGTTATGTTTACCAATAGAATTAAGATATTACAAGTTGCTCTTATTTTTGTTGCATGTTATCGATGGTGTTTGAATATATTGTATTTTGTTGAATGTCGAATATTTTGATCAAGCGAATTGCACCTGAAACAGAGCACCTCATACTTACCTTTAAAATAAGAAAATCTTCGGGTTGACACGACCTTCATCATATATTTTCAGGTATGTCAGCTCATGTGCATCGCAAGAAGGACAGATATTCATGTTTTAATTGGTTAATTACTTCAGGGACAACATGTTGCAGAAATACGGGGTTTAACAGCGGACTGCGCCGAGCTGGAGGAATGATAGCTCCTTCAGGAATTATACCGGATACTCAATCCACTTCACAGATCCAGTCCAGACACGTATAAACCTAGATGAGATACCTGCTCAGCACAGAACACTGTGCAGACCAGACTCAGTTCAACACAGCAATCTGTTCAGGATGGAGCATTGTACAGACCTGGCTCAGGACAACCCAGTAATTTGTCTAGGATGTAGCACTGTGCAGACCAGGCTCAAGACAACCCAGCAATCTTCCAGGATGGAGTACTGTGCAGACGAGGCCCAGTACAACCCAGCAATCTCTCCAGGATGGAATACTGCGTAAGTCTCACCAGGCCACTGGCTGTATGTCCAACATGGGGACCAGCACAGACAACACCGGTGCATTGATTCAGTAACCCAGATGAAACGGTCTGTCCAGCATTGGGTGATATGCAGCCCACACCAGTGTCTTGCTTTATAAACAGGTTTCTATTCAGTATGGGTAGCTGTACAGTGACAAGCAGTGAATTGGTCTGTAAACCGGGAGCAGTTACCCTCCCAGCATATAGAGCTGTGCACACCACCCCCGTGCATTGCTCAGTAACACTGTGTTAGATCACTGCCCAGCGTGGAGAAATTTGCAGCCCATACTGGAAGTGAAAGGATGTGAAGCTCCCATCCATTTAAAGCTCTATATCTCCATTGTGCCATGACAACGGTTGCTGTGTATATGAAAATCACTGCCAGTGAGAGATTGTGGGGAAATCAGTTTAAATAACAACAAACAAAAGAATTTTGGGAAAAACAGAGAGGGAGATTGAGAGAATATTTCATTGGCGATCACACGTTTCAGCATGTTGAAATGAAGTGAAATGAAATGTTGAAATGAAATGAAGTGGGCACAGCAGAGTCTATGACTCATTGGGCTGAATATAACAATAATTTATCTTTGTGTGACAGATGGGTTGTCTGCACGAGGCTGAGATAGTTTCCTGGTACTATCATATCGAACTCACCTCATTAACTACCCAGACACTACGTGGAGTCCCTGTGATTCAATGCCAGTCCGAACCCACCCATCATGGCTGGAGTTACTCACCATCGCCCGGATGCCCTGATATTGTGTGATCCCTGGCACTGGTGCCAAATCTTAAAGCTAATGGACACACGATTGAGCTCTCTCAGCTTGGAGCTGCCCTGCACAGTTTACACCGAGCATGGCAGATAAGGGGCAATTACACCACGGTTTGTCGACAGGGACACGGTGGTCCTGGTGGATGGGCTATTACAGAGGGGACTGAAAATGTGTTGCTGGAAAAGCGCAGCAGGTCAGGCAGCATCCAGGGAACAGGAGAATCGACGTTTCGGGCATAAGCCCTTCTTCAGGGCTTATGCCCGAAATGTCGATTCTCCTGTTCCCTGGATGCTGCCTGACCTGCTGCGCTTTTCCAGCAACACATTTTCAGCTCTGATCTCCAGCATCTGCAGACCTCACTTTCTCCTCAAATATTACAGAGGGTGACCATGCTCTTCCCAGAGGGGCCACACCACCAGACCCACCGAGCATGGTCTGAAGTCACCAACCAGCTCAGTGCAGTATCTGCGGTCTGAAGAAATGTTCAGCAATACAGGACAAGCTTCAATAACCTTCCCAACTCTGTCAGGATAAGGGTCACTGTATTCTCCCTGCTCCCTAACACTTACTGTATATCTGTTATAGCACCAACACCCGAACACAATTCATGGTCCACTACTCTCACTATTGCATGCAAAGCTTATAAGGGTCACTGTATTCTCCCTGCTCCCTAACACTTACTGTATATCTGTTATAGCACCAACACCCGAACACAATTCATGGTCCACTACTCTCACTATTGCATGCAAAGCTCTCTCTCTCTCTCACTCTCTCTCTCTCTCTCTCTCACACACACACACACACACAAACACACAACCACACACAAGCACACACGCACACACACGCACGCACACACACACACGCGCACACACACACAAAT
>NC_057717.1:52885313-52927906 GCF_004010195.1 Chiloscyllium plagiosum
ACACACAAACACACACAATCACACACACACACACTCACGCACACAACCACACACACACACACACACACACACACACACACACACACACTCGCCTTTACAATACTCCCATGTGTTGATAGAAGATTCTGAAGAATGCTGATTTTGGAATGTTCAAGTCAGCGTTCCAAATAATTCCCATTTTCAGGAAAATGTCAATGCCCCAGCATGTAACACAGAAGGGGAAGGAACAAAGTTGTACAGTTTTCAAATCACTTGCAATTCAAATCCACCACGAGGCCATTCAGCCCTTCAAACGCATTCTAGCATTTAAGAAGATTGTGGCTGATCTGATGCTTTTCTCAGTTCCATGATATATGAACTTTCCGTCATTCAACCCCCTCGATTCCTGTCACTGAGCAGACAACACTCAGGCACTTTTACCCCGGTTTTCTTCAAGCGCCTGCTCGAGGGCATTTCCCATGGGGGCGCACTCTCCCAACAATATATTCCATTAGCTTTCTCCGTCTATGTAATGGTAAGCACATTTTACACAGAACAATCAAAAAACTACATGTATTTTATGGTTATCAATATCCAATCACGCTTAATAATTCTGGTTATTTCATATGTCTCACCTTACCGTATTGAACCAAAGACGGATTTGAAATACTTGTCTCATTATAAAATACAATTTCTAGCAGAGATCGTTTTTACCCTCAGTCGTTATTTTGACTGTTATCTGAATTGTACCTTTTTTCTTGTTCTGAAAGTTTCTCTTGCCCCCCATCTGTAACAGTTATACTATCTCCCACTCAGTTGGCTGGACGGTTGGTTTGCGATGCAGATGGAGGCCAACAGCACAGGTTCAATTCACCACACTGACAGAGTTTACCATGATGGGGACGCTGTCTCACCCTCAAACCATCAGCCGAGACGTGGCGACCCTCAGCTTAAACGACCACAAGTTGTCTCTCTCTAATTATAGAGCAGCCATATGGTCCTTTGGAACTCTGTTCTAAAACTGTTAGCATTTTAAAATGTGTTCTAGATTACCATTTCGTTTTACCGGATGTTCTGAAGCAGTGTCATTTTGTACCACTGTCAACATTTCCCCATGCAGCACATTCCTGCCCATTCCTTGATAATTCTTGACTCTGTTGTCACTTATGAACCTTCTGTCTGTGGCGCAAAAATATTCAATATCTCTGCCTCCAATGGTCTGTGGGAAAGAGAGTTCCAACAACTTATAGCACTGATAAAACAAAAAAAAAGCCTCACCTGGGGTGTGAGGTTATTTTTTGTCTACTTCCCTGAGATTGGATATAATTACATTGGAAGCAGTTCATAGATGTTTCAGTTCATGTATTCCAGGGATGAAGGCCTTATATTATGGTTGCTCATAGAAAGAGGGGTGATCTTACTGAAACATACAAGACTTTCAGCAGAGTGTATCAGGTAGATACCCACTGGGTATTTGTATAGTCCAAACTTCTTGCCATTGTTCTAGAACCTCAACCGTGTGGAGGCAGGGAATTCTGCCCATCAAATCCACACTGACCCACCGAACAGCATCCCAGCCAAACCTGCCCACCATCCTATCCATGTAACCCTGCATTTCGCATGACTAATTCACCTAACATACACATCCCTGGGCACTTTGGGCAAATTAGCATGGCCAATCCACTCTATCTGCACATTTTTGGACCATGGAAGGAAACTGGAACACTGGGAGGAAACCCACACAGACACAGGGAGAATGTTCAATCTCCACATACAGGACGCCTGAGGTTTGAATTGAAACCAGCTCCTTGGAGATGTGAGGCAGCAGTGTGAAACACAAATCCACCATGCGCCTCCATTAGTTATCTAAGTTACTTGTGTCTGATTAAAGAAATCTGCTTGACTTGTTCTTATCACTGAACCAGACCTAGTCTAAGACTTTTATCATCAGCCATATCACCAACCTGGTCACATTTAAAATGTGATGTGAGTCGTGAAGGAGTGGGACGAGAAAAGGAAATAGTGACACCCTCCAACCTCAGTAAGAGCCGGAGTGAGGAGAAATTCACAAAGTGGGAATTTATTCACGTAGGAATTCTCCTTCCCAGAAGTATGGGATGGCTGAAGCTTTATATTAAGTTGAGGCTGGCTTCATCTGATTTTCCATAGACAGGTGAATCAGGGATAATGCTGCATGGAGAGAAAAGCTGAGACCACAATGAGATGAGCCACAACCTTATTTACTGGTGGAGTAGTGTCAAAGGGCCGAATGTCCCACTCGTGTCCATCAGCCTTATGTTCTGATGTTCCATTCAGCCCTTCGGACCTGCGACACACGGGCAGATCGAGGCCACCCCGACGGTTAGGTGTAGTTTGGGAAATGTAATTGGAAAATCCAGGCTGGGTCAGGAATTGACCCTCACCCCAATCTCTCTTTTCAGGCTTCCCGTCTCTGTAACTTCTGCTCCAGATGTGGGTCATGTTACAGACCCATATTCGCTGTTAATACAGCCCTTTACCAGTGTTAGCTCAAAGAAATCCTCTGCGCTCCCTGAATGCAACATTGTACAACACCATTTTCAGGAAAATAACCAGTTACTTTCCAAAAGAATAACATAAGGACAGTAAGAAATAGAAACAGGAGCAGGCTATTCGGCCCCTCAAACCTGCACTGTTATTTAATAAGAACATGGATGATATACTTCAGGGCTCAACTCCATTTTCCTGCTCACCTTTTGTATCCCTCAAATCGCTAAACTATCAAAACCTAATCCAGCAAGTCTGGAAATGCATTCAGTGACCCAGTCTCCACAACCTCTGGGTTAGGGAATTCCAGACATTCACTCCTTCTGAAAGAAGATGTTTCTTTGCATCTCAGTTTCAAATCGATATCCCTTGTTCTGTATCTACAACCCTGAGTTCGACTCTCAGCCCTGGAATGGATCCACATTCTCGAAATCTACCGTGTCAAGCCCCCTCTGCATCATGTCCATTTCAGTAATATCATCCATATTCATTTCAACAACAATGCATAAATGCCTCACCATTTTAGATGTACTCAATAATTCAACCCTTTCATTCCAGGAACCCGCCTAATGAACCAACCTAGTTACTTGCTGCATCAGCATGCTGACGTTATGTTTCAGACACAAAGACAATCCCATCCCTTTGCACTGTTCCTTTTGTGGTTGTCCTCTCCATTAAGTAACAGCCTGCCTTTTAGTTCTCAGTGTCATCCTCAAACTCGTGTGTGTATATATATATATATATATATATATATATATATATGCTAGTGCAGGGAAGGTAGACTTGGTCAAAGAGCTTCAGGTGAAGTGGGGAGGGACCATAATGTGAGAGAATGTGAGATGGAGAAGCTGGAATCAGGAAGGGGAGAGGAGTAGGGAAGAGGATGGAGCAGCAATGGCAGGGGTTTCTGGGGGGAATTCAGGAAGCACAGCTGAATGTCATGCCCAGAATCTGCTTATGGTCCCTGAAATAAACATCCAAAATCTGGCCCTACACTAATGCTCATCATAGTATCCTTGCAACCATGGATGGTACATTTTCTTATGGAGTCCTTCTTTTTGAACAGAAACAATAATTTCTGAGCGTTATTGGATATCTGCTTGAATGTCTGCCCAGGTATACCCACTGACCTTCCTCTGGGTCTACTTCCACATCCCGCTTCAGATCCGATGTGAGACAGAAAGCCTCAATTTAGATGTCTGGTTCTTTCAATCATTCGGGGGGACTTCTACATGTGGATGAACACATGATCAACAGAAGCTGACTCCATTCTCCCAGTTTCTCCGTCTCTGTTGTTTCTATGTGATGACACCACATTCCAGTGAACGGCTTGTGACGTGACATCCTTTTTCTTCAAATCAGAAATCCGCTAATTCCGGTGGACAGGGCCTTCAGCTGTGACTATTCCATCTCCCGCGTTTCTGCCCTCACTCCGTCCTCTCCTTCCCAGAAAAATGATAGATCTCCCATCGTCCTCACTTCTACTGTACTAGAATTCACATTCACAGAATCATCTTCCGCCACTTCCACCATCTCCAATGGGACAGCACCATCAAACACATCTTTCCCTCGCGACCACTGACAGCATTACATAGGGACCATTTCTTCTGTGACACTCTCCATCATCCCGAACACTTCCCAACTCCCCCATGACACCTTCCCATGCAACGACAGAAGCTTCAACACTTGCCCATTCACCTTTCCCTCCTTACTGCCCAAGCGCCCAAACATACATTCCTGGTGAAGTAGCATTTCACTTTTATTCTTTCAATCCGGTCTCCTGTCATTGCTGCTCACAATGCTGTCTCCGTTCCACTGGGGAGACCAAACAGAGACTGGTTCGAGGACCACTTTCACTCTGTCTGTAGGAATAACCCTCAGCCTCTCATTCCTTCTCATTTCAATAACCGACCCTAACATTTCGGTCCTGACCTGCTGCATTGTTCCAGTGAAACACTACCCAAGCTCGAGTAAAACCTAATTTTACACTTTGATGTGTCACAGCCTGCAGGAGTTAATACACAATTCCAAATTCACAGCCTGATTCCATTATGCCTGTTCTGCATTTTTCATATATTCTACTTCCTGGCCTCCCAATGATCTCGTCTGTATCTTTTTTATCCTGCACTCAATAGAGACAACCCATTTCTGCCATCCGCAATTTTATTTACACCAATTTTATATCTGTTCCTCTTTCACCACATTTAAAAGCCCATCCCTCTGTGCCATTGCATCTCCACATGCTCTGTTTCCTATCATCCCTCGTCCACATTTGCCAAGGCATTAAGCAGTCCTTTTCAGTTCTGAACAAGGGCCATGCTGGACTTGAAACAGTATATCTGTTTCTCTGTCTCCACAGATGCTGACAGACCTGCTGAGTTTCTCCAGAAATTTCTGGTTTTGAACATGTTCAAAGGTATATGTCAAAGCTGCTCAAATGTCCTGACCCACTTGGATTGCCGTAGACTGGGAAGTGAAAAATAACAAAATATGCACAAATATCTTGGTTCTGAAACTACATAAGACTGGAATCATTGATACTACAGAGTTCTTATTAGAAGCCATGGAGAGAACAGAGTGAAGCACATTCAATTTAAACACCGAAAATGGCACAACCGCAAGGGAAAATGTTCAGATGAATCTTAGAATTAGAATCGCGACAGTGTGGAAACAGGCCCTTCAGCCCAACAAGTCCACATCAATCGTCTGAAGAGTAAACCAAGCACACCCATTTTCTTATCCGATATTTACCCCTGATTTATGCACCAACCTGGAACGTTTTGGGTTGTGGGAGGGAACCAAAGCATTCAGAAGAAGCCTACAGGGAGAATGCGCAAGTTCCACAAAGACGGTCGCTGGAGGAAGGAATCGAACCTGGGTCCCTAGCGCTGTGAGGCAGCAGCACTAAACAATGAGCCATGGTGCTACCTCACGGAATATGTTTTGGAGTTTTTAAAAACATGACAAGTAAGAGGGGTGACACAATAAACAAACGCTCAGAGGAATGAGAATATGAAAATGGAAGTGCTACCACATGAAAAACCAGAGTAGCTCACGGGGTACGGCTCAATGGGTCTCGGTACGAATTGGGCGACAGACAGCAGAATTGCATTGCAGAAACTGCAGCTCAAACCCGGGAATTCATGTAATAGTGTAGATCACAGTTGGACAGAAGGAGAATTGTACTGAGTCACAATCTGTAACTTTTTGCCCAGGATAATTCCTCAGTCCATTATTCCCATTAAGCTGAATGATGTTTCAGTCACGAGTGTAGGTGAACATACCAGGGTCAGAGCCGTGTGTACCTAAAACTGATGACAACCCATTTAAAGCTACCACACTTGACTACTCACTTACATTGCAACCAGCAAGACTAACATCTGATAGAGAGGACGGAATGATTACAAAGCAAACAGATCAGATCGAAGCTCTGCAGTCCTGCCACAGCCAATTAGAAATGGAGTTGAACTATGAAACAACTGACGAAAGAAGAGGACTCCACAAATATGTTTTTTAAAAAATGTTCAATGGGATTAGTGTGTCGCTGGGTAGGTCATCATTTATTGACAGGAGGGTAGTTAAGAGTCAAACACATCGCTGTGAGTCTGGAGGTACAAGTAGGCCAGAGCAGGAATGAATGGCAGTTTCCTTCCCGAAAGGGCATCTGTGAACAAGATGGGTTTCCCACACAATCAGCAACTGTTTCATGATCATAATTACACTCTTAATTCCAAACATTTATTGGATTTGAATTCCACCATTTGCTGTGGCAGGATTCGAACTCAGGTCACATGAGCATTGCCTGGGTCGCTAGACTAACAGCTAAAATACCACTAGGTTATTACTTTGTCATTCCCCGAAAGAATGGAACTTTGCTGCACATCAGTGTAAAAGACAGTATGCAATGTCTGCACCATGCTCAGCCAGAAGTGTTCCTTAGATGATGCCCACAGAATCACAGATGCCAGTCTCCAACCAATTCGATTTGCTGCACGTGACATGAAGAAACAACTGAACACAGTAGGTACAAAAAAAGGCATTGGGCCCTGACACCATTCCTGCAATAGGACTGACGACTTGTGCTGCATAACAAGCCGTGTCCGTGGGGAAACTGTTCCATTCCAGCTCCAACTCTGACATCTCCCTGGCAACGTGAAAAATTCCTCAACTATGTCCAGTCCCTTAAGAGAAGAATAATTACAATCTGACCATTTACCACCCCCTCAGTCCCATCACGATAGACAAAATGGTGTGAGTTATTTTTGACAGAGCTGTCAAGAAGCACAGAAATTATCTGCTCAGTGTGGTTTCCGATTGGTCCCCATGTGGAGATGGTGCTGTTGTGGAAATGTCACTGGATTACCAATCCCCACCAGACTAATGCTCTGGCAGCTGGTGGAAGTTAACATCAACTAATAAGATATCGAAATCTAAACTTTGCTGTCAGTAATAGTGGCCTTGAAGCCAATGTCGATAGTAAACACCAATTGCCTTCCCAATGTACTTTAAGGCAGTGAATCTCCCCTGCTTTCCTGTTCTGGCCGAAAAGTGCCTCCAGACGACAGACATGTGGCAAACTCTTCAACGGTCTCTAAAATGCCAAGCAAGACATTCTATTGTATTAAACTTTTCCGAGCCCTTAATTGATAAACTTGGACAGAACACCCAGCACCAGTCTCGGTATCAGAAAAGGTAATGGGAAACACAGTTCTGTTGATGCAGCAGATGCCTCCTTCCTAACAGCTGAGAGCTTGTGACACATTTACAGAGTTTTCCCACAGACTGCACAGAAACATCAGGAAAGGAGTAGGTCATTCAACACATTGAGCCTCCCCCATTCTAGTTTTTGGTCTAACATCTCTTCATTTTTTTTTTCATAAACACTGCATACTGTATATCCTTTGAAGTGATTAATTATTGGAACAATATGAATTAGGAACTTCTGTCCATCAATTTTGCTTTCCAATTCAGGATAACGATGGTTGATCCTTTCTCCCCACACCAAACATCTGCTGCAACCATGTCCCTTTAGTGTCAAGAAATACTGAACGAAATTCAGTGCCTTGGCTTCCACAGGCTTGTGTAGCATAGAATTCCCAGATTCACCCGTCTGTGAGTTCAGACATTTATTCTCATCTCAATGCAGAGTGCCCTGACCGTATCTAATAATGTGGCCGCTTGTTTTAGACATCCCAGCCAGGTGAATTATCATTCCTGCTTCCAATATATCTCGCCCTGTCAGAGTATTATATATTTCACTGAGATCTCCACTCATTTTCTTAAACCACATGGAATACAGACTCATTCGCCCCAAACTCTGCTCCCACAACAAGTTTGTCATCCTAGAGATCAGTCTGGTCATTCTTTGTTGCTCTCCCTCATAGTCAGCTTTGTCTTTTAATAGGTAAGGAGACCAAAACTGCATACAATACTGCACAATGTTCGAAATGGGGTCTCAGCAATGTTATGTACAGCTGTAATAAGATACCCTTATGCCTGGACTCAAACTCCCCAGAAATGAAGGTCAACATATCATTTACCTTCCTAACTGCTTTTAGTTGCTCCAATAATGCTTTCAGTGACTGGTGTACAGGGAGATCCTTTTCAATGTTACATATACCCAATTTGTGGGTCTATGTACACTGAGCAGAGTGCCATTGCCAATCCCAGTATTGACGTCTGGCTTCAGAATTCATTGCCGTGAATGGACCTCAGAGTTTGGTGAAGAAGTCAACAAAAGTATCCACGTTAGTATCTTCATAGACCAACATTTTCACATCAATTCCTTTTGAAATGCTAGCCTGATATTATATTTTTCCAACCAAAGTGTTACGTCCATCCACATTGCTGTTCATCTGCCACTTATTTGCCCATTCCCTCCACGTGTTTCAATTACCTTGAACTTCTTTGCATTCGCCTCACCCAATCAATTCTCGTTTGGTGCCATCCGCAGATTCTGAAACATTACATTTAGTACCCTCGAGCAGATGTTTAATCTGCTTCCTGAATAGATAGTTACCAAATAACAATTCCGGGATCATCCTGCTCGTAATTGCTTTCCACTCCAAAAAATGGGACTGCTTATTCTGACTCACTTTTTCTTTCAGCTCTCGACCATTCTCAACCCATGCCAGTATATTAGATCTAACTGTTGCACACTGTTATGGGCCAGGACAGACCACCTCAAGTCATTTCAAGGAGGTAGTGCAGACTCAAAATTTGCTTGTTGCCATAAGCAGGTGTAAGGCGGATATTCCAGGAGTGACGCAGCTGGTCAAGCCACTTAGTTTTAATTAAAACAGAATTTATTTTCAAGGTTACGGAATGAAGCACAAACAGAAGAGAATAGCATGCAGAATAACAACCTATCCGAAAACCCAACAGATTATCCTAACTTAATGATGTTAGCAAATTAAATTCATAAGGAGTGGGTACATGGGAAGACCAAGAACTGACTTTCAATCCAGCCTACAAAAATGTAGGGCCTTACTGTGTAACATGATTAGGGATGACAATACCAAGAGACAGCCAATTAGAAGCCATATCCATGCTACTAGTTCCACAGTAAGTAGAACTAAAGTGACTATTCCCAGCTTTTGTCATTTTAACGTTTTATAAATAAATATTAAAAAATATTAAAAGTTGGCTACTCAACTAATCTTCTAGGTGAAGCTTTCTGGTCTTCAGCAGCACTCCACATCTCAACTGAGAATCTGAAAATGGTTGCAAGCCGTTGGGTGGCACAGTGGTTAGCACTGCTGCCTCACAGCGCCAAGGACCCGGGTTCAATTCCCGCCTCAGGCAACTGTCTGTGTGGAGTTTGCACATTCTCCCCGATTCTGTGTGGGTTCCCTCTGAGTGCTCCGGTTTCCTCGCACAGTGCAAACATGCGCCAGTTAGCTGAAATGGCCATGCTAAATTGCGCGTAGTGTTCGGTGAAGGGATAAATGTAGGCAAATGGATCTGGATGGGTTGCTGTTTGGGGGGTCGGTGTGGACTTGTTGGGCCAAAGGGCCTTTTTCCACACTAAAAGTAATCTGTATCTAAATAATCTAAGGTATTGGTCGAAGTACTTGAAACAATCCCCATAAACACCCCATGGAAAATTCGAAATGAAAAATCAAACCCAGGTTCTTCCAGGATAGATTTCAGAGAGAGGGGGGATCTGCATGGACTTTTTCTTTGGCCTGATAGCTTCACAACTGGCTGCCTGCTTTCAGTAAACAGCCAGTCTGTGAAAACCAGTCCAAACAAATCAAAACAGAGGGTCTGCGCTGGGAGAACTGGCCACTCCCCTTTCATAAGAACAGAAGGACTCGGAGCAGCAGTAGTATATCTGGTCTTTCTAACCTGCTCAGCCATTCTGTAACATCAAGGCTGATCTACTCGTGGACTCAGATCCACTTACCCGCGCTCTCACCGTATCCGTTATTTACTTCATTGTTCGAAACATACCTATTTCAGCTTGAAAAACATTTACTGAAGTAGCGTCAACTACTTCACTTGGCAGGGAATTCCATAGAATTACAAGATGATTAGGGGGTTAGATAGGGTTGACAGTGTGAACCTTTTCCCGCGTATGGAGTCGGGTATTACAAGGGGCATAGCTTTAAATTAAGGGGGGGTAGATATAGGACTGAAGTTAAGGGTAGGTTCTTCACTCAGCGAGTCGTAAGTTCATGGAATGCCCTGCCAGTAGCAGTGGTGGACTCTCCCTCTTTATGGGCATTTAAGCGGGCATTGGATAGGTATATGGAGGATAGTGGGTTAGTATAGGTTAGGTGGGCTTGGATCGGCGCAACATCGAGGGCCAAAGGGCCTGTACTGCGCTGTATTCTTCTATGTTCTAAGCCTCTGGTGAAAATGTTCTTTCTCAATTCAATCCTAAATCTGCTCCATCTAATATTGAGGTTATTCCATCTTGTTCCACCTGCCAGTGGAACCATCCTCTCTACTTTATTCTTACCTCTTCCCTTCATAATATTTTTTATGTTTCTATAAGATCCTCCACTCATTCTTCTAAATTCCAATGAATATAATGCTGATCTACTTAGTCTCTCCTCATAAGACAACCCCCTCAACTCCAGATTTACCAGAGTGAATCTCCTCTGCACCACCTCCACTGCCAGTACATCGCTTTGCAAGTAACGAGGCCAAAACTGCTCACAATACTCCAGGTATGATCTCACCAGCACCCTGTACAGCTGCAACATAAACTCCCTGCTTTTAAATTCAACACCTTTCGCAATGAAGAACAAAATACCATTTACCTTCCAATTTACTTGATGTACCTGCAGATCAACCTTCTGTGATTCATGCACAAGGACAACCAGGTCCCTCTGAACAGCAGCATGCTGCATCTTTTTACAATTCAAGTAATAATCCTTTTTACTGGTACTTCTAACAAAATAGATTTCTTCATATTTACTAACATTGTATTCCATCTGCCAGACCTTTACCCATTCATACAATGTAACTATTTTCCTCTGCAAAGTTTCACAGTAATCTGCACACTTTGCTCTGCCGCTCATCTTCGTGCCATCTGCAAACTTTGACAAACTACGCATGCTCCCAACTCCACATCATCTATATAAATTGTGAATAATTGCAACCCCAACACGGATCCCTGAGGCACACCACTCAGCACTGATTGCCAGCCAGGATAGCACTCATTTATACCCACTCATTGCTTCCCGTTAGTTAACTGATCTTTTATCCATGCTAATACTTCATGCGTAACGCCATCCATCTTTATCTTACGCAGCAGCCGACTATGTGGCACCCTGTCAGAGCCTTTTTGAAACCTAGATACACCACATCCACTGCGGCCTCGTTGTCTATCTTGCTCGTAATGTCTTCGTAGCTTTCTAAAAGACGTGTTAAGCATGATCTGCCCTTCATGCATCCTCGCTGCATCTGTGCAATGGGCCATTTTCTATCAAAATGCCTTGCTATTTCTTCCTTGATAATACAGTCAAGGCATCTTCCAAACTACTCAGATTAAGCTAACTGGTTTATAATTCCCCAACTTTTATCTACCTGCCTTTTGAAACAATGGCGTCCCATTTGCTGTTTTTCAATCTGCTGGGACTGCTCCAGAGTTCAACAAATTTTAGAAAATTACCACAAGTGCACTTGTTAATTCCGCTATCGTTTTAGTACCCTGGGATACATTCCATCAGGGCCATGGGATTCGTCTAACCTTAGCTCCCTTAGCCTGCCCAACACTACCTCCTCTGTAATAATGATTGTTCACAAGTCCTCACCTATCCTCATCTGTTTGGTAAAAACAAGGACTGCAGATGCTGGAAACCAGATTCTAGAGTGGTGCTGGTAAAGCACAACAGTTCACAGCATTCCTGATGAAAGGCTTTTGCTCGAAACGTCGATTTTTCTGCTCCTCAGATGCTGCCTTAACTGCTGTGCTTTACCAACACCACTCTAATCTAGAATCTTCATCTCTTCGTCGATCACTGGCATGTTATTAATGTCGTTCACTATGAAAACTGACACAAAATACCTGTTCAATACGTGAGCCATTTCATCATATCCTGTAACTAAATGCTCCTTCTTATCCTCTCAAGGACCAACATTGAAGTTAGCCACTCATTTTAATTTTATATATTAGTGGAATCATCAGCTATCTGTCTTCATATGCTGTGCTAGTTTTTTCTTTCTCGTGATCTATCCTACTTTTCTTTATAGCTCTTTTCGTGGCTTTCTGTTGACCTTTAATCTTTTCCCAATGTTCTAGGTTCCTGCTGTTCTTGGCTACTTTGCATTCCATCTCTTTCAATTTGATAACCTTGCGTATTTGCTTAGACACCCATGGCAGACTTCTCCTTTTTCTTAGAGTCTTTCCTTTTCACTGAATATATTTTTGCTTAGGTCTTTGAAAAAATCCTTTGAAAATCCTCCACTGCTCGTCAACTCTCACCATAAAGTATGTTTCCAGTCGACTTTTGCGAAGTCCTCCCTCCATTCTGTTGTAGTCTCCTTCGTTTTAGCACAGGACCCTGGTGTTGAATTTCATCTTCACTCTCCACCTGTGTTTTAAATTCAACCATACTGCGATCATTCCTTCCAAGTTGATTCCTCACTCTGAGGTCATGAATTATTCCTGTCTCATTACACAGGACCGGATCTAGCATAGATCGCTCCTCATTGTACGTGTTTTAATTTTAGACTTAAAAGCATTCCCAAGTAGTCAAACCCAGACTCTTCTGATTCGCTGCTTTTCAGACTGCTGTGAAAGAAAAACAAGGACAGCATAACCATGTTAAAGGAGTAGCATTGTCACAACACTACACTTGGGACGTCATCAAAAATGTTTCTGAAAATCCAAATTCACTGCATATATTGCTTCGTCATAATTTATTTCGCAGTCGGATTATTAAATATGATTCACCATTAATAATTTGATATTGACTTGATCCATGTTCATTACTTTCAAATTAACATAATTCTCAAAGTTCCCTGGCAAAGCATTCTTTCTAATAGACTCTTGTATTGTCCTGACTGCTTCTTTGGTGCTAAGCAGACTGTAATTCCCTGCTGTCTCCCTGCCTCCTTTAGAAATATTGTGGTTACATTTGCTGCTCTCAAATCTGTCAATTAAATCATCAGGAATTTGGAAGATGGCAAGCAAAGAATCCATTATTCACATGGCCACCCCCTTTAGGAATCAGAGATATAGATTATCATTTCATGGGGATTTATCAGATTTCAGTAGAAATAATTTCTCCAAAACTGCTTATTTAGTGATTTGATTGTATTTCCTTTCTTTCTCAGTAGACCTAGAATTGTTTGGAAGCATTTTTTTAAAATCCTATCACGAAGGCAGAACTGAAGTAGATGCTTCGTAGTCTGCCATTTTCCTGTTCTCCATTCGTTGGTTTTGGACTGTAAGGAAGCTATAATTATCTTCTCCAACATTTCGCCTTGGTATATTGTACATTGAGAAAATTTTACATTTCACGCTTGTTAATGTATTCTTCCAAAACCCATTACTTCCTATCTTAAGCTGTTCAATGATTGACCTTCCACAGCCATACAATCACAGAAACATAGACTCTGTACCATCAAAAATACAACACGATCTATATTATTCCAAATTTCCTACATCAGTCCCGTAGCCATGAATGGTATGACACTCCAAGTGCTCGTCCAAATAATTGTTCATGGTTGTGAGGTGAACCGTGATAACTGCCCCCCTTAAGAAGTGCATTCCAGATCCCATGACCCTCTGTTTGAAAAACAATCCCTGAATCATCTCTAAACCTCAAATCCTTCCCTTTACACGTGTGCTCCCCTGTTCTTGGCCCTTTGACTAAAAGGAACAGCTGCTGTCTATCTACCCTGTCCATGTCCCTTGTAATCTTATACTGCTGAATCACGTCCCCCTCAGCCTTCTCTCCTTCAAACTAAACAACCCGAGATTACCCAGCCTCTCTCCATAGCTGATATGCTCCATCATTGGAAACATCCAGGTGAATCTCTGCATCCCCTCCAGAATAATCACATACTTCCTGTAATGTGGCTCCCAGAACTCCACATAGTATTCCATATTGGCCTCACCAAAGTGCTACATAGATCTTGCAATCTATGCCTCGATGAGTAAAGGTTATGCCTACTGCTTCCATTGACTTCTTACGTAACCTTTTATTCTCCTGCGTCACATACAAGAATGTGTGGAAAAGCTCCCTATGAGCTTTCGTATGTGCTACAATTCATTGTGTATTCCCCATTTAGTTCCTTCTTCCAAAGTGCATCACCTCAGTTATCAGAGTTATATTCCATCTGCCATTGATCCACCCATCTGACCATTCCATTATTATCTTACTGTAACATAAGACCTTCCTCCTCACCCGGTCAATCTTTGTATCAAACACAGGCTTACTTATCACACTCCCACTCCCCCTCTACATTCACACCTGCACCATTTATGAATAGCACAAGTAATAAGGGACACAGCACTGATCACTGTGGTATACCAGGGGACACCGGACTCCAGTCACACAAACAGCCTTCTACCACCACCTATTTTGTGCAAAATTTTCTTTAACACTAATCTGAAACACAGTGGTGTATAGTTCCCTGCTCTATCTCTACAACCCTTCCTATATTCTTCTATGTTCTATGTTCTATGAAACACACTGGTGCATAGTTCCCTGCTCTATCTCTACAACCCTTCCTATAAAGGGTGTTCTCCAGTACTCGGACACCTCACCTGTGACCAGATTCTATTTAAACATTTGTATCAGCGCCTTTCATCCCTTGTCTTCAACAGCAGCCTGAGATGTAACTAATCTGGACATGGGCATTGGTCCAATTTTATACCAGTCAATACATCAATCCCTGCTCACTTCTTACATCAATCTGTAAAAGAGCTTCCCAGTCCATCTTCTTGGATTATGTACCTGCCTCCTCCTTTTCCAAAGTAAAACAGACGTGAAGTTCTCATATAACAATAAATCAGTGTCTCCAGTTTCACGCACAAATTTCCGCCTGATCCTAGACCATGTCTCCTCAGCAGACCATCGTGCCATCTGAGGAATTAATCTGGAGAAACCGATTAAGCATATGTGATCAGTATAGTTTACTTAGATCACGACATCAAAATTGTACAGGTACAGTCTCCCCAACTCTCTGTGTTACTCGTGCAGAATTTCTTTACTTCTAATAGGAGCAAATCACTGCATAAGCAGAATCTGCACTGAAACAAAGATGCTAAAGATCACAGTTAGTCAGACAGCATCCGTAAAGAGAGAGAAAGCTAACACTTTGAGTCTAGTTGATTCTTCACCGTCTGTATTCGGATTCCCTTTAAATGAAGGCGTTTAAAGGGACACAGCACTGAAACCTGTGGCACACCAGCGTACACCGGTCTTCAGTCACACAACAACCTTCTACCACTATCTATGTTCTCCAATAGTTTCTCTAATGCTTACCTTCCACTGTTTGCATATGCTCTTCCCAATACACTTTGCTTTAATGTTTCTGCTAACTTACTGTATGTGCTAATTAAACCTCCTCCTGAATATCTGACTGTACCACATTCACTGATTCGCCATTATTTACAAATACAAGAGATATCTTCAAGAAAAAATTTGTAAATTATAACTTCCCTTTCATAAATGCAGAACAATTCACTTGAAATTTGCTATTACTTTCTCAGTGTCCAATAAGATCTTCGTTACAACAGGTTGCAACAGATTCCCTACTGTGGATAACAACTAACTGGCCTGCAGTCCTTCACTCTCCTACTTCTTCTCTTCGTAAATCATTTGAATGCATTTATAACCTACCAAAGTGAATACAGAGAAGTACAGTGGCCCCTTTTGCAATCAATATGTGTATTGCTGTTTTCTCTGAAATTTCAGTTTGAATTATATCTAGTCTGTCAGACGTATCAATTCTCATCCCAGTTCTGTTTCCAAATACTACCTCGTAACTGTATATGAATTACTTTAGTCTTTATTTACAAACGTCCCGTGGTGACTTGGTATTTCTGGGAGATTTTCTGGATCTTCCTCTTTGAAGACAGATGCAATGTAACTGTTTCGTCTCCTTGTCATTTTTCTGTTCTCTACAATAAATTATCGTAACCACACATTCGCTTTGCCACATTTGATCTTGATTTAATTTTCCTTTCAAGTATCAACAGACGCTTTTCGTCAGTATTTACAATTAAAAAATAAAATCACAGCGGAGGAACAGGGCCTTCAGCCCTCCAAGCCTGTGTCTATCCAGATCCTCTATCTAAATCTGTCGCCTATTTTCTAAAGATCTGTATACCTCTGCTTCCTCATATTAAATGACGCTATCTTCACCGCCTTTACTACCTCCGCTTGCAACGCATTCCAGACACGCACCACCCTCTGCGCAAAGAACTTTTCGAGCATATCTCCAATAAACGTTTCCCCTTTCATCTTGAATTCTTGACCCCTAGTAACTGAGTCCCCCACTCTGGAATAAGCTTCTTGCTATCTCTCAAGATTTTGTAGACAACAATCAAGTTCTCCCTCAACCTCCGTCTTTCAGATGAAATTAATCCTAATTTACCAAATCTCTCTTTCTATGTCGTTCTCTCCATACTAGGCAACATTCTGGTGAAAATCCTCTGCCCTCTTTCCAAAGCATCCAGATCCTTTCAGTAATGTGGCAACCAGAACTGCCCGCAGTATTCCGAATGTGATGGAACCAAAGTCCTATACAACTGTAATACGGCCTGCCTACTCTTGTACGCAATAGATTCCAACAGATTCCCTCCTGTTGGTGACGAGTTATCTGGTCTGTGGTTCTCCACTTCTTGAATTGTTAGAATGCAGGAAGTATGCTGTATGCCTTCTTGATCATTCTATCGACCTGCCACTTTCAGCGAACAATGGACCTGAACACCCAGATCTCTCTGTACATCAGTTTTGCCCAGGGATTTTTCCAGTTAATGCATAATTCGTTCTCGAATTGGATCCTTCAAAATGCATCACCTCACATCTGCCCTTTCTCCACCCAACTCTCCAATCTATCTACATTCAGCTGTGTTCTCTGACAGTCCCCTCAACTTTCTGCTACTCTACCAATCTTAGTTTCATCTGCAAACTTGCTAGTCAGACCACCTATACCTTCCTTCAGATCATGTAAGTATATCACAATAAACAGTGGTCCCAGCACGGATCCCTGTGAAACACCACACAGAATAATTTTCCATGTTGTAAACTCCCTTCCATTATTACTCTCTGTCTACTGTTGCCCAGCCAGTTCTCTAATCTATCTAGCTAGTACACCATGGACCCCTGCGACTTCACCTTCTCCATCAGTCTATCTCATCAAACGCCTTATTGAAGTCCATGTATGTGACATCTACATCCATTTCCGCACTATCAACTTTGTCATTCCTCAAAGAATCCTATTATGTTTGCTAAGATGTGACCTTCCCTGCACAAACCATGGAAGGTCTTGTGTGGAGTCCGAATTGTTTTACCCTGGAGTCATACTGGTCTTATTTCAAAAGCAGGACTTTATAAAATGCCACAATGATTGGCTGCGTACAAATTGAATGTTGTTTGGAACAAAATACAATCTATCCACAAATATAAATCTGCAAACGCAAATTAGTCCCTCAGATTTATAGGTGTGCCTGTGCGAGAGATGTGTAGTGTGTGTGTGTGCTGGGGCGGTGGGGTGGCATGCGAGTGAGAGAGAGATGACGTGTATGTTTGTTTCCATGTGTGTGAGCGAAAGAGGGTGTCTGTATGTGTGTATGTTTGAGGATGAGAGTGAAAGCCTGTGCTCACTTTAAGATCAGACAGATTTGGCTGATCCCTTTCCCCACAAACACACAGTCCGTAGTTTCAGAGTGTCCATGCTCTGCAGCCTCTGCTCCATTTGTTGTTCATGTTACAGACACTGATGATGTAACTACAGTCTCCATGCTCCATCCAGAGTTGGGTCACCAAATCCTCTGGGTTTCCTGAATGTCTGAGGTAGCTCACAGCACAACCTCCAGCAAACTATCCCCATCCCCATCCCCTCCACTAGCTTTTCAATAACAAGAGACAATCAGACTTCCCTCCACTAAAAGTGAGATATCTACTCCTTTATAATTATACTTCAGGGTCCTCCTCGTGTTTCTGACCATGTGATCAGCTGAGAGGGGCAAACACAGGCGTTCAGAAGACAGAAACAGACCAAGTTTTAAAGACATGAGTCAAAGATGCTGAAACTCCCTGTCCAACATGGAGCATAACTTGGGACACACTGGGAAGTGAGCAATAACCCGAAACCAACCCCCTGTCCATGGAGTACCACATGGGACACACCCGCATGTGAACAACAGCCCAGCACACACACCGCTGTCCAACATGGAGCACGACGTGGGACACAACGGGAAGTGAACAGCTGCCCTGCACACACACACACCTCTTCATGAAGCACCTTAAGGGACACACCAGGAAATGAACAACAGCCCAGCACACACTCCCCTGTCCATGGAATAACACATGGGACACAGCGGGAAGTGAACAATAGCCTGACACACACCATTACATTATTTCTGAACTTCATGATGCCAGCATTCGATACAATACACAACCAAAAACCAAGGCTAGAGAAAGATACAGATGGTCAGAGACATTCACATTAAAGATAGAAACGGACAATTAAGACAAAAACACAGCATGTTGTTGAAATATGAGATTAAAAAAACAAGGGAGTGGGTCTATCTGGAGCAGTGAGACCTTGGCTGGTCAGGTCACAAGAATGAGAACATTGAATAAAGGCATTGCCAGATCAGCTGACCAAATTTGTTCACTAAATTCTGAATTTGCATCACAGAACAAACGCAGATACTATACACTGGGACAAGTAGACAAGCCAGCATGGAGAGCTATGTATTGCTCAGTAAACTGGTCTATATGGCCAGCATGGGCAGCTGTGCATACTGTGCTGGTGTATTGCTCGGTAAGGTGGACTATCTGCCCAGCATGGGTAGCTGTGCAGACTATGCTAGTGTATTGGTCAGTAAGGTGGACTATCTGGCCAGCATGGGGAGCTGTGCTGACTATGCCAGTGTATTGCTCAGTAAGCTGGACCAGCTGCCCAGCATAGCAGTATGGTAAAGCTTTGACGGTATATTGCTGCTACATTTGCACTGCGTCACTGCCTAACACGGGACAGTTTGCCGCCCATACTGCGAGTGACAGTAAATGGGCTCCCACAAATTAATGTCTCTGTATCTTCATGCATCAGTTCAAGACAAGGGGTTTTATTTGTGCATGTGTGTGTGGTTCTGGGACAGTGTTAGATGTGAAAATCATTGTGTAAGAGAGAGCACACTTGGAGGAAATCAGTGTAAATATGAACAACTGATAGGGCTTGGTATAATGGACAGAGAGATAGTTCATGGGCAACTGTTAATGACGTTCTTGAGAATATTAAATAAACGCATTGCCTGACCCAATAGCATTATAGATCAGTACGCACAGGAATGATGGATGGATGGGGAGTTCTGTGTGATATAAGATATGAGGTGTGGAGTATTGACGCAGAGTTGTTTCTGCAGGTTTGCAGCTGTGAGTGTCAGCAACAGACGAATGCCATCTTTAAGACTGTATTTCACAGCTCATGGTTCAAATAGCAGATGGGATAAGGCAGTGAAGTATATACTGGACTTATCAGTAGTTATAATTAGGAATAGTGTATAGGGTATAGTGTCAGGAATTGGTTCATGTCCAAAGGGATCACCACTGTTGTTATTTGTCTATTTCAGCTTCAGATATTGGCTGGGGCTGAGATGGAGTCAGAGGTAGGAAATGCAGTTTGTAACCAGAACAGAAGATAGTGACCTCAATTCTTTCAATATTTAGATAGCAAGTGCAGTAATACAGTGAATCATGGTTCACAGCTGAAACTGAGCAAGTCAACATGAGTAACACTGCCAGAAGCAAGGAGGGAGAGAGTGATTTAACAACCTAGTAGTGGTTTGTCAAGTGAATATGAGGATTTAGAGTCTTAGCAGGAACAATAACAGTGGCAAGGAGGGTAGAGTGAATGAAAGAACAGTATTACTGTCAAACATGACTTATAGAATTAATGAGGAGAAAGTGAGGTCTGCAGATGCTGGAGATCAAAGTTGAAACTTTATTGCTGGAACAGCACAGCAGGTCAGGCAGCATCCAGGGAACAGGAGATTCGACGTTTCGGGCACAGGCCCTTCTTCAGGAATGAGCAGAGAGTGTTCAGCAGGAGAAGATAAAAGGTAGGGAGGAGGGACTTGGAGGAGGGGAGTTGGAAATGTCTTCTTCTTGACCTCTCCGCCTCCATCCTACTCCCACCTATCACCCTCACCTTGACCTCTTTCCACCTATCACATTTCCAACGCCCCTCCTCCAAGTCCCTCCTCCCTACCTTTTATCTTCTCCTGCTGAACACTCTCTGCTCATTCCTGAAGAAGGGCCTGTGCCCGAAACGTCGAATCTCCTGTTCCCTGGATGCTGCCTGACCTGCTGTGCTGTTCCAGCAATAAAGTTTCAACTTTGATATCCAAATGAATCCAACAAGAACTGGACCAAGCATATGTGGTACTCATAATCTTCTTCATCCTAAGTATACGCATGATTTTACTACAACTGCTAAGTATTTCATCAGTAATATTTTCAGCAACATAACACAAAACATCGCAGATAAGAAAAACTGCAGCATATTAACATGCCAAATTTCCCCTAAAGTAAATGCATTAAAATTCCATCAAATTTGACAATATTGTTATGTATTTGGCTTTAAGGGGTTAACACGTAGGGGGTTCCATACAACAGCCAAGCAGGGTGAGATCAATAGTTGTGATGTTGAGAAGATATGCTCTTCTTCATTAGGGTAAATAAAACCACAGAAAGTAGACAAAATCAAACACAAAATATTGCTGAGGAAAGGAGTGAACAAAGACAGAAATGGGAACTATTTAAATGTAAATCTATGATTCGCTCCAGTAATAATATCTAACAATATTCAATATCTAGGATCATACCAAAAGAGTACTTTGAAGTATTAAAGGGATTTTCTGCTATCTAGTGATCTCTGAGGCATGAAGTTTCCCTTTCTTGATATGTGCAAGATCAAGACAAACACTAGGCATACAGTAACAGTGATATCACCGCAGGGAGTTGGCAGCCAATTACACTGAAGTATTCTCAAACAGCAAATCAGAAAGTAAAATGCAGTAAAATCTTCTACTCAATTAAAATTTCCACAGAGTAAATACAAATCATCAGTGATACACATGGGATTAAAGTAGCTGAAATATCATAACTTTTTTTTAAATTTGAAAAAAACATTATTGCCATAATAATGGCAAAAAAGCATCCCAGTGATATAACATTAGATTTCTATGAGTAACTATTGAGTTATTAAAATTAAATTGCATTTATATAGTAACTGTTATGGCCACAGAAAGATCCAAAATGCTTTACAGCCAATAAAGTACTTTGGAAGTACAGTCAGTGTTGACACATAGCAGGCAATTTACATGTAGCAAGCTCCCACAAAAAGAAATGCTGTACTAATTATTGAAAAAATATTGACTATGACACCTGGAACAACTTTCTCATCAGTGGTGAGGTTCTGGAACCCACGAGTTCAAAGGGTAATACAGGCAAAAACCATAATCACATTAAAACATGCGGTGGAACAGTCAATGGGTTTAGGAATCAAAATTTGGAGAGTGGGATTAGTGTGACGAGGTATTCATCGACTGGTATGGACATAATGTGCCAGACGACTACCTTCTGTGCATGAAATCTTACTGTGTTTTCTATGTATCTATAACTCTTATTAAAAATAGTGCCATTGGCTCTTCTATGTCTACATTAGAGGACAGACAGGCCTTCACTTAGTAGGCTCTCGTCAAAAAGATAGCAGCTTAAATCTTCCAACTTCCCTCACTGGATTGGAATGTGTTGCTGGAAAAGCGCAGCAGGTCAGGCAGCATCCAGGGAACAGGAGAATCGACGTTTCGGGCATAAACCCTTCTTCAGGAATGAGGAAAGTTTGTCCAGCAGGCTAAGATAAAAGGTAGGGAGGAGGGACTTGGGGGAGGGGCGTCGGAAATGTGATAGGTGGAAAGAGGTCAAGGTGAGGGTGATAGGCCAGACTGGGGTGGGGGCGGAGAGGTCGGGAAGAAGATTGCAGGTTAGGAAGGCGGTGCTGAGTTCGATGGATTTGACTGAGACAAGGTGGGAGGAGGGGAAATGAAATTTTCAGCTCTGATCTCCAGCATCTGCAGACCTCACTTTCTCCTAGCCATAGTGAAGCCACACAGTGTCTAACTCAATGACTCGTCTCTGGTAAATACGAACGTTGTTGATCTCCTCTTGTGTTGAAATCAGAAACAGACATGAAGGTGACAATTGGAAGCCACCCACCCTGCACTGAGACTGAAGCCAGCCGTCTCTGGTTTGATGTTTTCAAGAAAGACCTTTATATCTGCGATGGGAAGATTTGGGTGTCAATCTTACAAGGTAATGCAACAATATCATTAAGGTAGAGATGGATTGTTTGTAGTGCCACCCCTCAGTGAAGTTGTTAATGAATAAATAGAATACATAAAGAAAGAAAGTCACATTTGTATGAACCTCAGCAAGGCTCATTACGGTCAATGAAATTTTTTTTACTCAGCCAATGAAACAGGGCACAATAAGCTCCCACAAACAGCAATATGATAGTTGCCAAGTGACCTGCTTTTGCAATGTTGATTGGTCAGGACTCCAGGGTTAACTCCCTTACTATTCTTTAAAATTGTGCTATGGTATCTTCTCCCTCCACTTGAGAGGATAGAATCATAGAATCCCTACAGTGTGGAAACAGGCCCTTCAGCTCAACAAATCCACACCAATCTTCTGAAGATCCATTCCCCTATCCTATTATCCTATACTTACCCGTGACTAATGCACCTAACCTGAACATTATGACAATTTAGCATGACCAGTTCACGTACCCTGCATGTCTTTGGATTGTGGGAGGAAACCTGAGCACCCAGAGGAAACCCACACAGACATGGGGAGAATGTACTGTCGCCCAACGGTAGAATCAAATGCAATACCCTGGTGCTGTGAGACAGCAGTGCTAACCACTGAGCTACCATGCCAGATGCTGAACACTCTCTGCTCATTCCTGAAGAAGGGCCTGTGCCCGGAACGTCGAATCTCCTGTTCCCTGGATGCTGCCTGACCTGCTGTGCTGTTCCAGCAATAAAGTTTCAACTTATAGAATTAATGACTGAACAATGCGACTTACCAGGTACACCAACAAAAGCCAGGATTGAATAATAAAAATATTGCATAATGTAAAGTACATATTTGATCCGCCACGATAATGACCTTCGATCATAATACGTCGAAAGAAACCAAACATCCCTGTATAAACTCCTGCCCATTCTTTGCACTTACCAGTCTAATGTTCTCAGATTGTGATCCATTGTTGAAACATTCCAGACTCTTGCGCTCAGCCTCTGATCTCTCCCCCCGTCTCTCTGGAGCTGCTGATTCCCGTTAACACTGTCGGCGATGCTCCCACTATAACGTGAGATAACACATTGAACGGAGCCCACTTGTCATTAAAAGATGGAAAACGTCCACTGGGGTAATTGCAACCCATGGCGACTAACATTAATCACAGTCACTGAACAAACAGGTCCAGTTAACCCCTTCCTGAAATCACTTTTCAAATCCCAATAAAAGGGAACATTTACTCGGTGTGGGTGGAATGGATGGGCATTGCTTAGGGATGGACGATAAATCTTTCAATGTTCTTATTGCTTCTTTTGTATGTGGGAGTAATGCCAGAACACTGCAGGACTGTGTATATTACATACTGTTTATAAACGGTGACAGTGAAAAAGTAACAGATCCGCTGCATAAGGTGACTGGTGGGGTAATTTCCAGAGCCAATAAACCATTGTATATATTTATTGCCCATTTACTTTGTGTAATTTTGCTCCTGGTTTTATGTGCACTGTTGTCAAATTCTTCCATAACCTTGGGACATCATTCAGAGCATCGAGACTGCTGCGCAGGAACAGGAGGAAGTAATTCTGTCCACACGCCCCTGTTACAAATGGACAGGGGAGGCCATTCAGCCTCTCAAGTCTGTTACAGAGGGACAGGAGGAGGCCATTCGGCTTCTTGAGTCTGTTATGCAGTAACTATCAGTTGTAAAATACTTATGGAGAAGAATGCTCCTAATATAAGTTTTAAAGTTTTAAGTTGACTCAGGCCAACTATGAACGTTTTATGTTGACACTTTCAAAATCTGCTTTGGAGAAGCTATTGGCGGGAAAGTGGGAGGCCTTCACAAATGATTTGCAGAGTCTACCGACAGCATGTTACTGTCCATGAGCAGGGTAAGGCTGGTAGGAGTAGGGAATGCTGAATGGCGAGCAGAATTGAGGCTCTGTTCAAGAAAAGGCGGAAGCGTATGATAGGTACAGACAGTAGGGATGGAGTGAATCCATTGTGGAGTACCAGGGATGTCGGCTAATACCCAAGAGGGAAATCAAGAGGGCAAAATGGGGACATAAGATATCTTTCGAAAATAAGGTAAGGGACATTCCAAAGTGATTCTACAAATACATGAAGGTCAAAAGAATAACTAGAGAAAGAACAGGACCCCTTAAAGATCAGCAAAATGACCTATGTGTGGAACAACACAAGATCGGTGAGATAATAAATATTTTGTGTCAGTATTTACTGTGGAGTAGGATATGGAAGGTAGAGAACTTGGGGAAATGAATGGTGATATCTTGAAATTTGTCCACATTACAGAAGATGAGGAACTGGATATTTTAAAATGCATTAAGGTGGTTAACTCCCTCTGACCTTTTAACTAACTCTTGGTTCGGCACATGGATTTTAGTATAATGAAGGGCATGAAGGTTAGTCTGACCTTTGAGTAGGATAAACTGCCGGCACAACATCAGCAGCTCAAGGGCCCGTACTGTGCTGCACTGTTTTATGATCCATGAACTGATCAGGTGTACCCCAGATCTGTTGGGAAGCTAGGGAAGTAATTGTTCGGTCTTTGGCTGAGATATTTGTATCGAAGACAGTCGCAGGTAAGGTTGTGCCATTGTTTAGAGAACAGTTGGTAAGGAAAAGCCAGGAAACTGTAGACAAGTGGGACTGATGTCATTGTTGGGTAAGTTGTTGGAGGGGATTCTGAGGGAAATCATTTACTTTTGTTTAGAAATGCAAATTCCGATTAGCGATAGTCAACATGACTTTGTGTGTGGGAAATCGTGTCCAAATAATTTGATTTAGCACTTTGAAGAAGTGACGAATAAGATTGACGAAGGCACAGAAATAGAACTGTGGGAAGGCACAGAAATAGAACTGTGGAATAGAATATAGACTTTAGTAAAGCATTCAAAAAGGTTCTGTGGTAAACTGGTTAGCATGGTGAGATCACATGGAATACAGGGAGAGTTGGAGTTAATTGGCTCGAAGGTAATAGACAAAGTAAATGTTTGTGAACTGTTATTTTTTTTTGGACTGGAGTCCTGTGACCAGCAGTGTACCACAAGGATCGAATGGATTTTGTCATTTTATATAAGTGATTTGGATAAGAATACAAGAGGAATGGTTAGTGAGTTTGCAGATAACACCAAAATTGGACATTTTTGGCGGTGAGAGGAAAACCAAACACCTAGAGGAAAGTCACGCACACACAAGGAGAGCGTGCAAACACCGCACAGAACGTCACCAAAGGGTGGAATCGAACCCAGGTTATTGGTGCTGTGAGGCAGTATTGCTAGTCACTGTGACACTCAATGACCAGCTGCGCGAGAAACTGCATCCTCCCACTTTCTCTGGATCTGTTACATCTGTTCAAATGATGCCGAATTCCAGTGCAGTGCTTCCAACAAGCTTTCCTTTACCTCCACAGGGCCTTAAGCTGTGACTGACACATTGCCTACTCTTTGTCCTCACCCCTTCCCCTCTTCCCAAATCAAGTTGTCCATTAATACTGCAGCATGCAAGATAATTGCTGATCTAAAATAAAACAAAGAGCTGCATATACTGGAGATCAAAAACAAAAGCTGTTCTGATGAAGAATTCCCAAATTAAATATGTTGACTCTCTCTCTTCCTACAGATTATTAGGAAAAAGTGATTTCTGAAGTGAATTCCTGATGATGGGCTTATGACTGAAAAATAGAATTTCCTGCTCCTTGGATGTGCCCTAACCTGCTGTGCTATTCGAGGGCCAAACTTTCGACTTTCTTCCTTCAAATGGTACCAGACCCCTCGGGGTTTGCCTGCAAACGCTTGAATATGTAATTTTCTGTTTTGAACGTACACATTTTTTCCCTGCAGTATTGACTTCCATACATATCTCCCACCAGTGTTTGCTTGTACTTCTTGTTTATAACCTCCAGTCAAATTGTTTCTGTGTAATCTGATTGCTAGGGTGAGATGAATGGTAGATTCAGCGAGCTCTTTCCTGAGGCCTTCCTTGATGTCACAAAATCTCGTTGCACTTTGTTCGAACAATATATGAATTGGAAAGGCAGAGAAGAATATGGACCAAGTGCAGGGAATTGGGGTTAATGTGGACGGACATTTTAGTTGGTATGGACCAGTTTTGGCTGAAGGGCCTGTCTCGGTGCATGACTGTAAATGAAAGTGGTTTTGGGAATAGACAGAGAGGGTGAGAATGAGCAACAATATCATGGAAGGATGTGCTCACAGGTTTCAGAATGCTGAGATATAGACATTTCAATAGCATCAGGTAAAATAATCCAGTATTAAAAGGAATGATGGTGAACAGAATATAGGTGTAAGTTCAGATGATGGAGATTTGTGGATGAGGATTTGTTCTGCAGCTCTTTCACTGTGAATGGGGTCAGCAGAGTCTTCAACTCATCTGTCTGAATCTAACAATAATTTATCTTTGAGTGATTTTCATTGAGTGTGACAGGGTGATTTTCTGCACGAGGCCGAGCTAGTTTCCTGGTGCTATCTTATCGCACTCACCTCATTAACTACCGACCCTAACCCATGGTGTCACTCTCATTCAATGTTAAACCGATTCTCCCACCCACTTTGGCTGAAGGTACCCACCATCGCCCAGATGCCGCTGGATATTCTATTATCCCTGGCACTGGTGCCATCTTTAAAAGGACAATAGGCATTCGATTGAGCTTTCCTCAGTTTGGAGCTGTCATACTTACGTTTTACCCAGAGCATAACAGATAAGGGTCAATTACACCACGGTTTGTCAACAGGATCACAGATAACGTGGCGGATGAGTTAAAACATCTCTTCCCAGAGTGGGCCACACCACCAGACCTACCGAGCATGATCTGAACTCACCACCCAGCTCAGTGGTGATCTGCGATCAGTAGCAATGACCAGCAATACAGGACAAACATCGATAACACACCACTTCCTACTGCCCCCTTGACCATGACCCCACCTCCCACCACTAAACCATCACCTCCCAGACCATACATAACCTCATCACCTCAGGGGATCTCCCATCCACCGCCTCCAACCTCATCGTCTCACAACCACGCACCGCCCGATTCTACCTCCTGCCCAAAATCCACAAACGTGACTGCACCAGCCGACCCATTGTCTCAGCCTACTCCTACCTCATAGAACTCATCTCTGCATACCTCGACACGGTCCTGTCCACCTTAGTACAAGAACTCTCCACCTACATTCGGGACACCACCCACACCCTCCACCTCCTCCGTGAATTTCGCTTCCCCGGCCCCGAAAGCCTTATCTTCACCATGGACCTGCAGTTCTTATACACCTCCATTCCCATCATAAATGCCTCAAAGCCCTCCGCTTCTTCCTTTCCCGCCGTACTAACCAGTACCCTTCCATTGACACCCTCCTTCGACTCACTGAACTGTTCCTCACTCTGAACAACTTCTCATTCCAATCCTCCCACTTCCTCCAAACCAAAGGTGTAGCCATGGGCACCCGCATGGGCCCCAGCTGTGCCTGCCTCTTCGTGGGATATGTGGAACAGTCCATCTTCCCCAGCGACACTGACACCACCCCACCACCTTTGCATCTGCTACATCGATGACTGTATCGACGCTGCCTCGTGCTCCCATGAGGAGTTGGAACAGTTCATACACTTTACTAACACCTTCCACCCCGACCCCAAATTTGCCTGGACCGTCTCAGACTCCTCCCTTCCCTTCCTAGACCTCTCCACTTCCATCTCGGGCGTCCGACTCAACACGGACATTTACTATAGACCGATTCCAACAGCTACTTAGATTACACCTCCTCCCACTGTAAAAACGCCATCCCATATTCCCAATTCCTTAGCCTCCACCACGTCTGCTCCCAGGAGGACCAAATCCAATGCCGAACAACCCAGATGGCCTCCTTCTTCAAAGACCGCAATTTCCTCTCAGACGTGGTTGACGATGCTCTCCATCGCATCTCCTCCACTTCCTGCTCCTCCTCCATTGAACCCCACCACTCCAATCGCCACTAAGACAGAACCCCACTGGTCCTCACCTACCACCCCATCAATCTCCAGATACATCGTATCATCCGCCGTCATTTCCGCCACCTCCAAACAGACCCCATCACCAACGATATATTTCCCTCCCCTCCCCTATCAGCGTTCCAGAAAGACCACTTCCTCTGCGACTTCCTCGTCAGGTCCACACCACCCACCAACCCAGCCTTCACTTCCGGAACCTTCCCTTGCAACCGCAAGAAATGCAAAACTTGCGCCCACACCTCCCCCCTCACTTCCCTCCAAGGCCCCAAGGGATCCTTCCATATCCGTCACAAATTCACCTGCACCTCCACACACATCGTTTATTGCATCCGCTGCACCCGATATAGCCTCCTCTACATTGGGGTCACCTACCCGCGGAACGTTTCTGAGAACACCTCTGGGACACCCGCACCAACCAACCCAACCGCTCTGTGGCTGAACACTTTAACTACCCCTCCCACTCCGCCAAGGACATGCAGGTCCTTGGCCTCCTCCATCGCCAGACCATGGCAACAGGAAGCCTGGAAGAAGAGTGCCTCATCTTCTGCCTAGGAACCCTCCAACCACAAGAGATGAACTCAGATGTCTCCAACTTCCTCATTTCCCCTCCCCCAACTTATCTCAGTCCCAACCCTCGGACTCAGCATCGCCATCTTCACCTGCAATTTTCTTCCCGACCTCTCCGCCCCAACCCCTCTCCGGCCTATCATCCTCACCTTAACCTCCTTCCACCTATCGCATTCCCAACGCCCCTGCACCAAGTCCCTCCTCCCTACCTTCTATCTTAACCTGCTTGGCACAACGTCCTCATTCCTGAAGAAAGGCATATGACCGAAACGTCGATTCTCCTGCTTCTTTGATGATGCCTGACCTGCTGCGCTTTTCCAGCAAGCCATTTTACAGCTCTCACGTGGGATAATCCATTAGACTGCCATTACCACCAAGCCAATCTATGTTTCAGTGCTGTATGAGTGAACATGCCAGTTTCAGAACCATGTGTGCCTAAACCTGATGGCAACCCGCTGAAACGACCACAATTGACTGCATGCTTTCCAAACGGTAGAACTGACATCTGAAAGACAGGGTGCAATTCACCCGTGGCCAACTGACCAACAGTCCTGCCACATTCAGTCATAAATATCGATGGACCATGAAACAGCTCACTGTTGGTGAGTGCTTCACAACTATCTCCATCCTAAATAAGGGAACAGCCCTGTACGCTGTAATGTAAAAGACAAGGATGCAGTATCTGCACCATCCTCAACCAGAAGTGTTGAGTGGATGATCCACTTCACCCTCATCATGATGCCAAAAGAATCACACATGCCAGTATTCGATTAATTTCATTCACTGTACATGACATGAAGAAACAGCTGAACACAGTCGATCCGAGAAAGGCAATGAGCCCTGACGCCGTTCCTGCAATAGGACTTAAGGCTTGTCCTGCACAACAGTCCGTGTGCCTAGGGAAGCTGTTTCATTCCAGCTCCAACTCTGACATCTCCCTGGTAATGTGGAAAATTGCTCAGCTATGTCCAGTCCTCTAAGGGGGGAATACTTACAATCTGACAAATTATCGCCCCCTCAGTGCCATCACGACCGTGAAATGGTGGGAGTTATTTTTGACAGATCTGTCAAGCTGCATGGAAGCAACCTGCTCAGTGTGGTTTCCAATAGGTCCCCATGTGGAGGTGGTGCTGTTGTGGAAATGGCTCTGGATTACTAATCTAGACCAGGCTAATGCTCTGGCAGATGTTAGAAGTTAAAAACAACTAATAAAATATCGAGATTTGAAATATGGTGCCAGTAACAATGACCCTGAAATCAATGTCGATTGTAAACTTCAATTTGCTTCCCCAATGTATTTTATGGATGTGAATTTTGTTCTGGTGAATTCTATGCTTTCCTGGCCTGGCCTAAAAGTGACTCTAGACACACAGACATGTGATAAACTGTTCAATGGTCTCTAAACCGGTCAAGCAAGACACTAAATTGTACTGATGTGCTCCGAGGTTTGGGAGGGTAAACCGACAGAACATCCAGCTACAGGCTCAGTATCGGAAAAGGGAATGGGAAACACAGTCCTGTTGACCCGGCAGAGACCTCCTTCCTAATATCTCTGAGCTTGTGACAGCCGTACCTCAGCTGTCTCCTGATCCCTTTAGTGTCTAGAAATCTTTATTTATATCCCGTGTTTTGGCTTCCACAGCCTGATGCGGTAGAGAATTTCCCAGGGTCACCACTCTCTGAGGGCACCACTCTCATTTCAGTGCAGAGCGGCCTGCCTGTACCTAATAATGTGACCTCTTGTTTTAGACAAACCAGCCAGGGGAATTATCATCCTTGCTTCCAATCTGTCTCGTCCTGTCAGTGTTTTAAATATTTCATTGAGATCTCCACTCATTTTCCTAAAGCCCAAGGAATACAGATCCAGTCGCCCCAAACCCTGCTCCCTCAACAAGTGTGTCATCCCAGAGATCAGTCTGGTCATCCTTCACTGCTCTCCCTCAATGTCAGGTTTGTCCTTTATTAAGTAAGGAGACCAACATTGCACACAATACTGCAAAATGTTCGAGATGGGCGTCTCCCCAAGGGCCTGTACAATTGCAGTAATACACCCTTACTCTTGTATTGAAATCCCCCTCAAATGATGGTCAACACATCCTTTTCCTTCCTACCTGATTTGTATTTCTGCAATATTGCTTTCATGACTGTTGTACAGGAAGACTCGAACTTTTCAATGCTGTAGCTACCTACTTGTTGGGTCTGTGTACGCTGGTTAGTGTGCCAATATCATTCCCAGTATTGACTTCTGGCATCAGAACTCACTGCCCTGAACTGACCATGGACGTCTGCGCAGAAGAAACCAAAAAGGAATAAATCCCTTTAAAGATCAAAATGTTTCGCCCAATCCATTTTCGAATTATAGGTTGCTGTTCTATTGTTTCCACCAAAATACACACCGTCACATCCATCCCCATTGCTCTTCATCCGTCACGTATTTGCCCATTCATTGTACTTGTCTCAATCACTTTGGAGCTTTTTTTTAATATACTCCTCGCCCACTCATTATCCAACATCATTTAGTGCCGTCAACAGACTGGGTTATACTGTATTTGATTCTCTCAACCAAATGTTTGTAATGTATTGGGAATAGCTGGAGGCAAAGCACCGATCCCTGTGACGCCCAAAAATCCTTGCACTTAAAAACAGAATGTTGTATTCCTGTTCACTGTTTTCTGTCAGCTCTCCCATTCGAAAACCATGTTCATATTTTAGCCCCAACCCTTAGCATTTGACTTTGCACACAAGGCCAGAGTTTTTACCAAAATCTTTCTCAAAATCCAAATGCACTGCATCCATTGCTTCACCGTATGTATAGACCAGTCAGTTTCTCAAATATGATTCCCATTTCATGTTGACCCATTACATAAGAACTAGGAAAACTAATAAGAACATGGCTGATCATTTCGTGACCTCAGCTCGACTTGCCCGTCCGCTCACCATAACCATTAGTTCCTTTACTGCTCAAAAAATTATCTATCTGAACTTCAAACACGTTCAATGGCAAAGCTTCAACTATTTCACTCAGCAGGGAATTCCACCGATTCACAAACATCTTGATCAAGACGTTCCTTCTGAATTCAGTTCTAAATCTGCTCTACCTAATTTTGAGACTTTGCCCTCTTGTCCTAGTTTCACCTACTACTGAAAACGTCCTCTCTATTTCTACCTGATCTATTTTCTTCATAATTATATATGTTTCTATCAGAACCTCCCTCATTCTTTCAAACTCCAATCAACATATATAATTCCAGTCTACTCCGACTCTCCTCATCAGCGAATCCCTTCAACTCCGGAATCAACCTAGTAAACCTCCTCTGCATCCACCGCAGTGCCAGGACATCATTTCTCATGTGAGGAGACCAAAACTGCACACAATACTCCAGGTGTGGTCTTACCAGCACCTTGTACAGCTGCAACATAACCTCCTCCTTTTCACTGGTATTCCGATCAAAATGGATGACTTCACATTTATTACAATTGTTCTCCATCTGCCAGACCTTTGCCCACTCACTTAAACTGTTTATGTTCCTTCATAAAGTTTCGCATTCCTCTGCACACTTTGCTCTGACACTCATTTTAGTACCATCTGCAATCTTTGAAACACTACACGTGGTGTCCAGCTACAAATCGTCCATGTAAGCTGTGAATCATTTCAATCCTAGCACTTATCCCTGAGGCACACCACTAGTCAATGATCAGAAACCAGAACAAAAACACTCATTTATTCCTACTAATTGCTTCTTGATAGTTCTTGATTCCTGAGGAAGGGCATGTGCCCGAAACGTCGAATCTCCTTTTCCCTAGATGCTGTCTGACCTGCTGTGCTGTTCCAGCAATAAAGTTTCAGTCTTGATAGTTAACCAATCCTCTATAAATGTTAATGCATTACCCGTAATGCCACACATTTTTACCTTATGCAGCAGCTGTTTTGGCGGCACTGTGTCGAATGCCTTTTGTAAATCTCAGTACACCGCATCTACTGGGTCTCCGTGGTCATAATATCTTCATAGATTTTCAGTTAGTTAGTTAAGCATGCTTTTCCTTTCATGAACTGATGCTCTGTCAGCCCAATGGGACGATTCCTGTCGAGATGCATTGCTATTTATTCCTTGATTACAGATTGAAGTATTTTCCCCACTACACTTAATGGCTAACTGGTCTATAGTTCCCCACCTTTGTCTACATCTCTTTTTAAACAGTGCTGTCTGATTTCCTGTTTTCCAATCTGCTGGAACTGCACCAGAGTCCAATGAATTTAGAAAATTTTCCACAAATGCATTTACTATTTCTCCCACTACCTCTGATAGTAAATTGTGACGCATTCCATCAGAGCCAGGAAACGTATCTACCTTTAGCTCCATTCGCTTGCTCAACACTATGTCTTTCGTGGGAATGATTGTTTCCAGGTCCTCACCAACCTTCATCGCTTTAACAATTACTGGCATGTTACTAATGTATTTCACAGACAAGATCGACAAAATATGTGCTCAAATCCTCGGCCATTTCCTCATACCCCATTACTGAATCGCACTTCTCACCCTCGAAAGGGCAATTGCTTACCTTAGCCACTATATTAGTTTTATATGATGGTAGAATCTTTTGGTAGCTGTCTTTATATTCTGAGGTAGTTTACTCTCATAATCTATCTTATGTTTTTTGATAGCTTTTTTTGTTGCTTTCTTTTGACGTTTATATTTTTCCAGATCTTTTAGATTCCCAGCGGTCTTTGTCATTATTTATACCAGTTATTTGATAGCTTCCCTTATTTCCTGAGACATCCACAACAGATTAGCCTTTTCCTACGGTCCTTCCATTGTCCCGTTATATACTGCTGCTGAACACTTGGAAAAATAGCATTGAAAGCCAGCCAGTGTTCATCAACGGTTCCAACTTTAAGACTTTGCTTCCAGCCAATATTAGCCAACTCCTCCCTCATCCTATTGTAGTCTCCTTTGTTTAAGCACAGTACTCTGGTATTGGATTTTATCTTCTTACCTTCCATCTGTATGCTGAGAGCAACCATACCTTAAGTCCCAATAATTTCTCCCAATGCAATTATTTATTAATCTCATTCTTTATCTCTCGAGAGTAAGGCTTCCCAGTCTTTCTGGGAAGATTTGGCTTGTTTGTGTGTTTGCTTCTGTGAAGACAGAAGCAATGTATTTACTTCATAGTTATGTCACTTCCCTGCTGTAATGCTCTATTCTCTGGGTTCAGACATTAACAAAGTTGCACTTGTTTTCTCTTACATTTTCCTTTGACAGTTCATACTTATAACTCTTGTTAATAATCTCTTCAGAAACCCACCAATTCATGTTCACACCATGCAATCACAGGAGCATAAACTCTGTTCTGTCAGAAATTTTAATTACAAAAGGACATCTGTATACAATACTCCAGGTGCAGTCTCACCAACACTCTGTGTAACTCGTGCAGAATGTCTTTACTTCTGGTCGGAATACATTACGTAGAAGCTTCAATCTGTACTGAAACCAGCACGTGGTAGATATCACACTGAGTCAGTCCATGGAGAGAGAGCATATAGCTCTACACCGCCTACATACTGATTCTCTTTAAACAAAATCAAACCTAAATTTTACCTTGCTCAATTTGCGTATGTTTCTCCCAATACACTTTGATTTTTTCTCTGTTAACTTACTGCATGAGCTCTTGAAAATATTCCTAAAAGTCCAACTAAACAAGATTCACTGGTTTTCCACTGTTTACATTCACAAAGGTAATCTTCAAGCAAAACGTTTGCAAATTTTGACTACCCTTTCAGAAATCTAGAATCATTCTCTTGACGTTTGCTATTGTTCTCAGGAAATGCAAGGGGTGAGCACACAGCTATTGGAGCCTGTTACCCAGGAGCAGCAGGAGGAGGGCACACAGGTATTGGAGCCTGTTATTCAGGAGCAGCAGGTGGAGAGCACATAGCTATTGGAGCCTGTTACTCAGGAGCAGCAGGAGGAGGGCACACAGCATTGGAGCCTGTTACTCAGGAGCAGCAGAAGGACAGGAAACAGATATTGGAGCCTGTTACTCAGGAGCAGCAGGTGGAGAGCACACAGCTATTGGAGCCTGTTACTCAGCAGCAGCAGAAGGACAGGAAACAGATATTGGAGCCTGTTACTCAGCAGCAACGAAACAGATATTGGAGCCTGTTACTCAGCAGCAACACAAGGACAGGAAACAGATATTGGAGCCTGTTACTCAGCAGCAACAGAAGGACAGGAAACAGATATTGAAGCCTGTTACTCAGGAGCAGCAGAAGGACAGGAAACAGATATTGGAGCCTGTTACTCAGGAGGATCAGGAGGAGAGCACACAGCTATTGGAATCTGTTAATCAGCAGCCGCGGGAGGTGAGCACACAGCTATTGGAGCCTGTTACTCAGCGGCAGCAGGAGGAGAGCACACAGCTATTGAAGCCTGTTACTCGGGGCAGCAGGTGGAGACTGGGACACAGGAACAGGAGACAGTCATTCAACTGCTCGAGACTGGGACGCAGGAACAGGAGGCCATCACTGAACTGCTCGAGACTGGGACACAGGAACAGGAGGCCATCAGTCAACTCCTCGAGACTGGGACACAGGGATAGGCGGCAGTTATTCTCTGATCTGATTGTGATTCCCTCATTCTATTTTGATGAGATTCCCCTTTCTGCAGTCTCTGCTCCTTTTGATGGTCATGTCGCGGACCCAGATGCTGTCACTACAGTCGCCATGACTCATCCAGAGTGGGTCACCAAAGCATCTGGCCTTCCTGAATTTCCACAGCAGCTTAAAGCACAGCCTCCAGGAAACCGTCCCCAGCTTTTCCACTAACGCTCCAAAACTAAAATTAAGTCAAATGTCACTCAAGTGCTAGGGCGAAGCATGGTCTGGATCAGTAACAGTGGAAGGGATTTCTTGTTACTGACTACATGATCAGTAGAGAGAGGCGTTCAATTGATAGTCACAGATCAAGTTAGAAAGGTGTGCATCAAAACTGCTGAAACTCCACTATCCAACATGGAGCACAGGGCAAGACACCGGGAAGTCAAATAAAACACACGCTATGTTTTTTGAACAATGTTTCTAAGCTGCTTAATGTTGGAATCTGATGCTCAGTTTAAATGCCAACAGTTTCAATAGCAACAAATGGGAGGGATTTGGGAAATAGACGGATGGAGAGAGGCTCAGAGTCAGTGTTGTGGAAGGATGTGTTCGCAGGTTTCAAAATGCGGAAGTGAAGACATTTCGATAGCATCAAGTAAAATAGACTGGTATTTCCTACAATGGTAAATAAATGGGATATTGGTGTGAGGTCAAACAGAATCATAGACTCTCGGAGATGTACAGCACAGAAACAGACCCTTCAGTCTAACTCGTCCATGCCGATGGGATATCGCAAATTAATCTAGTCCCATTTGTCAGCATTTAGCCCATAACAATGTAAACTCTTCCTCCTCATGTACCCATCCAAATGCCTTTTAAATGTTGTAATCATAACAGCCTCCACTACCTCCACTGACAGCTCATTCCACACATGCACCATTCTGTATTAGAAAAAAAGTTGGTCCTTAGGTCTCACCTAATATCCATGCCCTCTAGTTTTGCGAAAAAGTTCCTGGCTATTCACTCTGTATATGCCTCTCATACTCCATGAAAAATCACCCCAACCTACTCACCCTCTCTCTATAGCTCAAATCCTGGCAACATCTTTGTAAATCTTTTCTGACTCCCTTCAAGTTTCACAATATCTTTCTGAGAGGAGGGAGACAAGAATTGAATACAATACTCCAAAAGAACCGAATTAATGTGCTGTACATCAGCAACATGGTTTCCTAATTCATATAATCAAAGCACTGACCAATAAAGGCAAGCATACCAAATGGCTTCTGCATTTAGAACTGTAGAACTGTAACACAACCTTCAAGGAATTTTGAACCTACACTCCAAGACTTTTTATTGTTCAGCAACACTCCCGAGGACTTTACCATTAAGTGTATACATCATGACCTGATTTGAATTTCCAAAATGCAGTGCCTCACCTTTATCTAGATTAAACACCATTCGCTGCTCCTCAGCCAATTAGCCCACCTGATCAAGATCTCATTTGCAAACTAATCAACTATCGCTGCTGTGTTCACATCCAAATGATCTATATAAGTAATGAAAAACAGTGGACCCAGCACTGATACTTGTCGCACACCACTGGTTCCAACCCTCCAGTTCGAAAAGCAATCCTCCATCACCATCCTCTATCTCCTACCTTCGAGCCAATTTTGTATCCACATGGCTAGTTTTCCCTGCATTCTATGTGAACTAACATTGTTAACCAGTCTACCATGCAGAAAGTTGTCAAATTAAATTAGATTAGATTAGATTACTTTACAGTGTGGAAACAGGCCCTTCGGTCCAACAAGTCCACACCGACCCGCCGAAGCGTAACCCACCCATACCCCTACATTTACCCCTTACCTAACACTACGGGCAATTTAGCATGGCCAATTCACCTGACCTGCACGGAATTGAACCCGGGTCTCTGGCGCTGCGAGGCAGCAGTGCTAACCACTGTGCCACTGTGCCTTACTGAAATCGATATCGGCAATGTGCACCCCTGCCTCAATGAATCCTCTTCGTCAGTTCTTCAAAAAATCTCAGTCAATTTAGTAAGACACGATTTCCTATGCTTAAATCTACGTTGACTATCCCGTATCAGTCCTTTCCATTCAAAATACATGCAAACCTTGTGCTTCATAATCCACACCAGCGAATTGCCCATCACTGACGTCAGGCTCACCGGCTTTTCCTTACCATACTTCTTAAATTTTTTAAAGTAATGACATTACGTTATCAAACCTCCTACCTTCTGGCACCTCACCTGTGACAATCAATGATACAAATATCCCAGCGTGCTGCCCAGAAATCCCTTCCCTAGCTTCCCGCAGAGTTCTAGGGGAAGCCTGATCAGGTCCTGAGGAATTTACCATCTTTACAGGCTTTAGAACTTCAGCATCTCTTCCTCTGTTTTCAAGACTCTTTTCAAGATGTCACTGTTTATTCCGAAGTTCTTTTGCTTCCATATCCTTCTGCACAGGAAATACTGATGCAAGGTGATAGGATATAGAGAAGCTGCAGAGCTGGGCAGAAAGGTGGCAAATGGAATTCAATGTAGCTAAGTGTGAGGTGATTCACTTTGGGAAGAATAACAAAAAGATGGCGTACTGGGCTAATGGTCGGATACTTGGTAGTGTGGATGAGCAGAGGGATCTTGGTGTCCATGTACACAGATCTCTGAAAGTTGCCACCCAGGTAAATAGTGCGGTGAGGAAGGCATATGGCGTACTGGCTTTTATTGGTAGAGGAATTGAGTTCCGGAGTCCTGAGGTCATGATGCAGTTGTATAAGACTCTGGTGCGGCCGCATCTGGAATATTGTGTGCAGTTTTGGTCGCCATACTATAGGAAGGACGTGGAGGCACTGGAACGGGTGCAGAGGAGGTTTACCAGGATGTTGCCTGGTATGGAAGGAAGATCGTATGAGGAAAGACTGAGACACTTGGGGCTGTTTTCATGAGAGAAAAGAAGGTTTAGGGGTGACTTGATTGAGGTGTACAAGATGATTAGGGGGTTAGATAGGGTTGACAGTGTGAACCTTTTCCCGCGTATGGAGTCGGGTATTACAAGGGGGCATAGCTTTAAATTAAGGGGGGGTAGATATAGGACTGAAGTTAGGGGTAGGTTCTTCACTCAGCGAGTCGTAAGTTCATGGAATGCCCTGCCAGTAGCAGTGGTGGACTCTCCCTCTTTATGGGCATTTAAGCGGGCATTGGATAGGTATATGGAGGATAGTGGGTTAGTATAGGTTAGGTGGGCTTGGATCGGCGCAACATCGAGGGCCAAAGGGCCTGTACTGCGCTGTATTCTTCTATGTTCAATGTTCTTTGGTGCTTGTTTAGTATCGCTCCATCTCCTGGGAGTCTGCACATCGGCATCTTGGTGATCTTTAAATGGTCCAAAACTCTCCCGAGTTACTCTTCCGTCCTTAATGTATTTGTACAGTCCCTTTGAAATCTCCTTAACCCTATTTGTCAAAGCTATCTCATGTCCCATTTATGGTCTCCGGATTTCTCTTTTAAGTGTACTCCTACTGGCGATAGATTCTTCTCGACAGTCATTTTAAATCTGGAATTCAGAAGTTGATGACGATGATAATCTATTTTTGATTGTTTGAAAAAAACAACTAGTTCTCTGATGCCCTTAAAGGAAGCAAACAGCCAACCTTATCTGGTCTAGGTTACATGTGACTCCAGTCCCACAACAATATGATTAACTGTTAATTGCCCTCTGGGCAATTAGTGATGGGTAATAAATGCAGGCTAAACCAATTATACTCTCATCCCGTGAATGAATACTGTAAAAATATCGACTCCCGATATCTCTACATGACATATGCTTCCGTCTTATACGTGACCAGGCCATCAATTTCTCCAGTCCTCCATCATTCCTTCCACCTACCTGCCTTACCCTTCACCCTAACAGGGGCATATTGTCTCTGGGCTCTTGACATCTCATTGTTGAAGGCTTCCCTCTTCTCAGCTGACCCCTTATCTGTGAATATCTATCCCAATCAAGTTTGGAAGTTAGAATCATAGAGTCATAGAGATGTACAGCTTGGAAACAGACCCTTCGGTCCAACTCGTCCATGCCGACTAGATATCCCAACCTAATCTAATCCCATCTGCCAGCATCCGGCCCATATCCCTCCAAACCCTTCCTATTCATGTACCCATCCAAATGCCTCTTAAATGTTGCAATTGTACCAGCCTCCACCACTTCCTCTGGCAGCTCATTCCATACACGTACCACCCTCTGTGTGAAAACATTGTCCCTTAGGTATCTTTTATATCTTTCCCCTCTCACCCTAAACCTAAACCCTTTAGTACTGCATTCTCGGACGCCAAGGAAAAGACTTTGTCCATTTACCCCATCCAGGTTCTTGCCTAATATCATCAAATTAGCATTCCTCCAAGTTAAACCATTATCTTTTAGACCCAGTTCATCCTTTTCCATCTCTGATTTAAAGCTAATAGAATTATGATTACTTGTTCCAAAGTGCTTCCACTCTGATAACTCAATCTCCTGCCCTACCTTATTTCCCAAGGATAGGTCAAGTTTATGTCCTTCTCTGTGATGGAGAGCATTGGACAAGCAACTGCAACTTTGTGACTGTTTGTGGTTTCAACAGAATCTATGACTCACTGGGCTGAATCTAACAATAACTTGTCTCAGTGACGTTTTCATTGAGTGTGACAGAGGGATTGTCTGTACGAGGCTGAGCAGGTTTCCTGGTGCTATCGTATCAAACTCACCTCATTATCTACCCACCCCACCCCATGCTGTCCCGCTTATTCAATACCAGCCCGATTCTCCCACCCATCATGGCTGGAGGTACTCACCATCGCTCGGATGCCCCTGGTTATTCCATGAACCCTATCACTGGTTCCATCTTCAAAAGGCCAATGGTCACACGGTTGAGCTTTCTTAGTTAGAATTTGCCTTGCACCCTTTACCCTGCGCATGGCAGAAAAGGGGCAATTACACCACCGTTTTTTGATAGGAGTTTGGAAGTCCTGGTGGATGGGCTAGTACAGAGGTGGACCATTCTCTTCCCAGAGGGAACCACACCACCAGACCCACTGAGCATGGTCCGAGCACACCACACAGCTCAGTGCAGTATCTGCGGTCTGAGGAAATGTCCAGAAATACAGGAAGAGCATCAATAGACTTCCCCGCTCTGTCAGAATAAGGGTCACTGTATTGTTTCTGCTCCCTCACACTCACTGTATATTTGTTATAGCACCGACCACCGAACTAGGCTCATGCCTCACTACTCTCACTAATGCACATTCTCTCCCTCTCTCTCTCACACACAATTTCCCTCTACTTTTCCACCCACACTAATAACACAGCATGGCCATAACACTATGGAATGACTCCCTCCTGACACCTCACCATTTCCCCTATCACACCTAACCAATACTAAGAGCAGGGCTACACACTGCAACCTTCCCTCCCTCCCTTTGTCCCATTCGAGGAGTAACAGCCTGGAATAGGACAGAAAGGGTCAAGCCGGGTAGTGGAGTGCCCGATATCCGCTTCCTCATCCTCCCCCCCGCCACATGGGGAGGACCCTGGTACGAGTCGGAGAGGACCAGGGATGCCTCATGTGGAGATTCTGAAACATCCATGTCCCACCGACCGAGTAAGGAGCAATGTTCAGTGAAGGGAAATTCTCACTTTAAACCCACTGGCAGCTTCTTTTCCCCCCGACACAACTTAGAAGCCGTAGCCCTGATGCCATCTCTCTTTTGTGCCGAACTTGTACAAATTGAATCCCCACGGTTTCATTGGGCAGGAAGGTGGGCTCACATCACATCATCACCACCACCTCCCAGGAAGGGAGCACGGAGGCTCCCTCCTATACCTCCTCCTGTAAACAGCTCAGATACTGAAAATAATCTGTGAACTTAGAAGCCGTAGCCCTGATGCCATCTCTCTTTTGTGCCGAACTTGTACAAAATGAATCCCCACGGTTTCATTGGGCAGGAAGGTGGGCTCACATCATATCATCACCACCACCTCCCAGGAAGGGAGCACGGAGGCTCCCTCCTATACCTCCTCCTGTAAACAGCTCAGATACTGAAAATAATCTGTGACATTTACTGCTCTCCTCACGTATCCTGCCATTTTCAATAATCTGTCCTCCTATACATCCAGAACCTGTGCTCCTGCAGCCCTTTTATAACGGTACAGATATTTTATATTGTCTGTCCATGTTATTCCTACAAAAGTGCATCATCTCACACTGCTCTGCATTGATGCTCATCTGCCATAAAACAGAACACTACACCAATTTGTCACTGCCCTTTTGGAATTCCACACTGTCCTCTACACACTTTACAAGCAAGCATTGAAATTGCCCTAAAATCACACTCCACACATAAATACTGACTCACTCACTAGTGTGAACAAGCGCAATATGCACACACTCCCCAAGAACAGACTGACAAATCTGACACATACCAGAGAGCAAGTGATATATTGACAAAGTTACCGGAGCAAGAGAAATACTGGCAGACACTCTATGTCTGTATTAGTGTCAGTTTATGACTGAGTGTCTCTATGTCTCTGTGTTAGTGTGCGTTGGTCTGTGTGTATCAGTGTGGGGCGAGTCTGGGGCAGTCTCTGTGGTGTTAATGTGATGTACTATCTCCCTGACATGAGTTTCTGACGAAGGGGTACTCAATCCAAAACATTAACTTTCATTTCTGACCACAGATGCTGACAGACTTGCTGAGCTTTCTGTCGCTGTCAGTCTCTGCTGGTCTCCCCACCCCTCTGTACAGGTGGTAATGGAGGACGAAAATCATCAGGGATTCAGTTTAGGAAGGACAGAGGGAGTGTATCAGCTCACAGCACTATCTAAACTGAGAGCACCATCAACACACA
>NC_057717.1:52928396-52978613 GCF_004010195.1 Chiloscyllium plagiosum
TGCTGCCTGAAATTCTGTGCTTTTCCAGCACCACACTCTTTGACACAGACACACACGCACACACAGACACAGAAACAGAAACACACACACAGACACACATGCAACAAACACAAAGACAGCCATGCTTCCCACACACGAAATCATCCACACTCCCGACACAGAGACACCCACACTACCCACACACACCCACATACCTCACAGACAGATACACACAGACACAGACAGCCAAGCATACACACTCCAGCAGGCACACAGGCACCCACATTCCCACACATACACGCATACATTCACACACACACAGACAGACAGACAGACAGACGTACACACTCAAACAAACATGCACACTAACACACACAGACACCCACACTCCCCACAAATGCACACGTACGCTCATGCACGGACAGACACACTCAGCCAGACACCCGTTCCCGAGTATTTCTGAAAGTTAATTTCTGTTCCTTCCCCTGTGGGACAGAACCAATGCTTCCTCACATCGGCAGAGGGCTTCTGTCAGCTAGTGATATATCGGAGGACCGCACTCCAGAGATGGTGCATATGTTACCCACTCCTGCCTGGAATGTTCCAGAATCATTGCAGTTCATGTCATGGTGAGTGTCAGCACAGTCTTGTTCCTGGCGTGAAGCTACAGGTTACGCTGAAGGCGAGGACACAGCTCAGTGACCACCTCATTTTTAAACAAACTGGTTTCACACTTTACAATTGGAATGGGTCCAACTTAGAAGCATATTCCTGGAAATCCCAGGGAGGATAGTACAGTGCCCTGCCCCTCCTTGTGTACAGAGCTTCCCTTCTGTGCAGTCTCAGCTCCATTTGTTTACCATGCAGTGCTCATATCTCGTCCAGAGTGGGGGTCACCAAACCCTCAGGTCTCTCTGAATGAACCCAGCAGCAGACAATACAAACCCAAGAAAAGCGTCCACAGAGCCTCCCCTTACTTTGTAATGACAGCAGCAAGTGAAATCCCCACACACACGGTGCACGCATTCGGTGTTGAAAATATTTCTCTTCTGAGCAAACAAAAGCCGTTACATGACTGCACAGTCCGACAGTAACAGTTCCTCTCTCCAAAGAAGCAGCTGACAATGTAAAATTACGTTCTCTGCATCTCAGCAACTATAACTACAGCACCAGCATTGTCGATGGAGTTGACCAGCATAATCAGGGAACAGAGATAGAGAGAATATAACTCAATGTAAATAGGGACCCACCTAAATTGGCATGATATTCAGGAATATAGGAAAAGGGAAAATGTTAGAATAAGCTCCCATTTTATTTTCCTTCATCATCATTCCCTTTGTTTGCTTTTCATTTCTCTCTCTCTCTCTTCCTCTCTCTCGCTGGACATTTATCCATCCATTCATGTAATCTCCCCCTCACTCATCTCGCCATCCCGGATATAAAAATATTGTTTGCTAGTTGCTTTTAGTTCTGATGCAGGGTCACTACACTCGAAACTTTACCTGCTTTTCTCCTGGCAGAGGTCGCCATACTCGCTGAGATTCTCCAACATTTTCAGATGCTGGGGGATTTTATTTCAGATCTCCATCATCCACTTTTCCTTGGTTTATTTCACCTTTACTGTTGTTATTTACCGGGATGCCCTTGCCAGCATCACTGGCAAGGGCAGCATTTTCAGCCCATCAATAATTGCTCTTGACTGCAAGGCCATTTGTCAAGACAATGTAGAGCCAACTATATTGTTGTAGGTCTGCAATCACACTTAGATTCTTTACCAAAGGCTATCAGTGAAATAATAAAAGAAATCTTGATGGTTTATGGTTGCTGTAAGTAATATGAGGTTTCTTTCCAATTTTTGTTTCAAATCCTACCAGATCCAATGATAGAACTTAAATTCGTATGACAATGCCTTTAAAGTCACAACTTGTGCCTCTGAATTACCCATCCGTTGACTTTATTACTCTAATATGGTGTCCTTTTTATGAAATAACTGGAGAGACAAGGAAAAGTTTATTGACAAGATTTTTTTTTCTGGAAGAGGGTCAGAAGAAAACTGGAGCCGTAAAATCGGAACTTAACAAGGGGACAGATGACAGCTAATTCAACAACAGTCCTGAGGCTGAGAGAATAAAGAGACACATAACGGTTCAGGGCTAAGGGAAGACTTAAGGGTCTGAATAGCCTTGTGCCTTCTTAGATGTTTATGAGTGAGGAGGCTGAACTTGATGGAAATGGATTTTGTGACTGAAAATAAGAATATCTGTTCATGTATTTGTTAAATATAAATAACTGAAATATCAATAACTTTCACCATTGTTTTTAGAATTGACAGGTATAGGCTTACCAGGAACATCAAAAATTGTGCTGATGAGATGGTAACCTGCCTGAATAATCATCAGTACGGCTTCTATCAGCAACTCTAACCATTGCCAATCTTGAGCAAGATAGTAAAGACACAAGGATAAACTCCTGTCCATTATTAGAATATTCCAACCTAATGTTCTCAAATTCTGATACATTGTTGGAACATTCCAGTCTAATGTTCCCAGATTCTGATCTATCGTTGGAACATTCCAATCTATTGTTGTAAGATTCTCTTTCTCTCCGGCTCTCTGTCCTACAGATACAAATCATCTTGAGGATGACGCTGTTACTAATGGGATAACAGGTTGAAGGACGCCCCGCATTAAAAGAAGAGGATACCTTCCAGTGACGCAATTAGGGTCCATGGAGACTGACATCAATCACAGGCACTGAACATACAACTCCAATTAACCTCCTTTCATTACAGCCCTCATATACCACAATAATACTTGGTGTTGGGGGTGGGATGTTGACATCGCTGACTATTGGGTGAATGGCACATCTCCAATTGTAAAGTTAGAGGTGAGGCAGAGATCTGATGCTTTCTCTTCAGAAGTTTCAACTGTGTTTTGGTAGAATTGGAATTGCTGGGCTCCCGACGCCGTCTGATCACGAAGCCTGCTGCATCCTTTCGTTTTATTTATGTTTGACTTTGACATTTATCTGGCCATCACTTAATGGCTTAGGTGGGGTTAGGCATTTTTGCGAAGCTCCTACAGTGCCATATATAGTGTAGATACAGTCCATTCCTTGTGGTCCTTGCAGCCACGGCCTAGTCCTGTGGAGTGATGGTCAAGCTCTCCCAGAACCAGGATTGGTGTATCAGCAGGGTTGGAAGGTAATAAATCTCTCCTGGATGCTATACACTCGCTCTGAGATTTGTCTCAGAATTGTCTTTGCATGTGCTTTCCTCCTGGATTGGCGAACTGCTTGTGAGACAATCTGTTTCTTGAATGTGCTTTTAACAAGTGTGTGGTTATGGGATGTTACCATATTGTAACAGTAACTGTTTAGCAGTTAAATAAACTGTTAAGTCTTCCAATAGTTATTCCAAGTTCCTCTGGTTGCTGTATTTTATCGACAGTGTTTGTATAGATTGTGTATTGTGAAAGTTGAATATTTCTACCAAGCGAATTATATCTGAAACACAGCACCTCACATTTACGTTTAAACTAAGAAAATGTTCGTGTCGAGATTACCTTTTCCATGTATTTTTTAGGGGATCTGCTCGGGTCCATAACAGGAGGAACAGATATTTACGCTTTACTTGGGTAATCACTTCATGGGCAACATGTTGCAGAAATATGGTGTTTGACAGCGCCGTGCTGGAGGAGTGATATCTCTATCAGGAATTAGACCGAATACTTCATCCACCTCACAGACCCAGCCCAGACACGTATAAGCCCAGATGAGATATCTGCTCGTTTGTGCAGACCAGTCTCAGTATAAATAGCAACCTGTCCATGATGGAATATTGTACAGATCAGGCTAATTATAAACCAGCAATCTGTTCAGGATAGAATACTATACGGACTAAGCTCAACACAACACAGCAATCTGTCCAGGATGGAGCACTGTGCAGGCCAGACTCAGTACAAGCCAGCAAACTGTCCAGGATGGAATACTGTGCAAGTCGTACCAGTCCACAATCTATCCCTCCAACATGAGGAGCAGTACAGACCACACCGGGACATTGATTCAGAAACCCGGACGAAATGGTCTGTCCAGCATGGACATGCAGCATGCTGCCCACACCAGTGTCTTGCTCCACAAATGCGCACAAGGTACCTGCTCAGTATTAAAGCTGTACAATGGATAGCAGTGAATTGATCTGTAAACTAGGAGCATGTAGTGCTGTGTACACCACCCCAGTGCATTGCACCATAACACTGTGTTAGATCACTACCCAGCGTGGGGAAAATTGCAGCCCATGCTGGAAGTGACAAGGTGTGCAGCTCCCATCCATTTCCAGCTCCATGTCTCCATTGTGCCATGACAAACGCTGTTGCGGGTATAAACATCACTGACATCGAGAGATGGTTGGGGGTGGGGGTGGGGGAGACGGGTTTAAGTACCAATAAGCAATAGAATTTTTTGAAAAAGAGAAAAGGAGATAAAGAGACAATTTCATGGAGGGGGTGGGGGAGACGAGTTTAAGTACCAATAAGCAATAGAATTTTGTGAAAAAGAGAAAAGGAGATAAAGAGACAATTTCATGGAATATCAAAAATCTCAGAATGCTGAAATAAAGACATTTCGGCAGCATCGTGCAACATGAGCCAGTATACTCAGGAATGATGGGTGAACGGGATATCAGCACGAGTTCTGATGTTGGAGATTTTGATGAGCATTTATTTTGCAGCTTTATAACTGGGAGTGGCCTCTGCAGAGTCTTCGACGTATTGGGCTGAATCTGACAATAATTTGTCTCAGTGACATTTTCTTTGAGTGTGACAGAGGGATTGTCTGCACGAGGTTGAGCTAGTTTCCTGGTGATATCTTATCGGACTCACCTCATTAACTAGCAACACCACCCCATGGTGTCCCTATCATTCAATACCAGCTTGATTCTCCCACCCATCATGGCTGGAGGTACTCGCCATCACATGGATGCCCCTGGATAGTCTGTGATCATTGCACTGCTGCCATCTCTAACCACCAACGGGCACAGGCTTATGCTTTCTCAGTTTGGATATGCCCTGCATGGCAGATAAGGGGCAATTGCACCATGTTTTATCGGCTGAGAGCAGATGGATGGACTACTACAGACAGGGACCATTCTCTTCCCAGAGTGGGGCACACCACCAGATCCACCGAACATGGTCTGAGTTCACCAACCCAGCTCAGTGCAGTATGTGCAGTATGAAGAAATGTGCAGCAATACAGGACAAGCATTAATAAACTTTCCCACTGTCAGGATAAGGATCACCGTATTCTCTTGTTCCCTCACACTAATTGTTACAGCACCTACCACTCTCACTACTGCATGCAGCACCTTCCCGTTTTCTCTGACTCTGTCTCTCTCTCTCTCTCTCTCTCTCTCTCATCTTTGCAATACCCCCACAAGGTGACAGAATATTCTGGATCATGCCGATTATAGAATGTCCAGGTAATATTCCAAATAATTCCTATTCTCAGAAATTAGTCGATGTTCCCGTATGTGACACATAAAGCGGAGGAGTAGAAATGTACGTTTTTCAAATCCTACATAATTCAAATCCATCATGAGACTATTCAGCCCTTCAAACGTGCTCTAGCATTTAATAAGATTGCGGCTGGTTTGATGGTTTTCTCAGCACCATGCTACAGGAATGTTCCGCCATTCAACCCTCTGGGTTCCTGTCACTTACCAGACGACACTCAAGCACTTCTACCCCGGTTTTCTTCAAGCGCCTGTTCGAGGGCCTTTCCCACGGGGATGGACACTCCAAACAATATATTCCATCAGCTTTGTACTTCTACATAATGGTAAGCACATTTTACACAGATTCATCAAAAATATGTTCTTATTTAATGATTATTGATATCCAATCATAATTAGTCACTCTGGTTACTTCACTTCCCTCACCTCATTATATTCAGCCAAATACAACTTTAAATCATTTGTCTCCTTATAAAATACAATTTCTGGCAGAGAACATTTTTGTCCTCAGCCGTTATCTTGACCGATTTCTGAATTGCATCTTTTTTCCTTGTTATGAAAGTTTCTCTTGCCCTTTATCTGTGACTGTTTCTGTCTGTAACAGTTATACTGTCTCCCACTCAGTTGGATGGACGGCTGGTTTATGATGTAGCGGGAAGCCAACAGTGCAGGTTCAGTTCCTAAAACTGACAGATGTTACCATGAAGGGGACGCTCTCTCATCCTCATCCCATCACCCGAGATGTGGTAACTCTCAGGGCAAACCACCACGAGTGTTCTCTCTCTCATGACAGAGCAGTCCAATAGTCATTTGGAACTGTATTGTATCACTGTTAACATTTTAAAATGTCATCTATGTTATAATTTAGTTTTGCATTATATTCCTGGATGTTCTGCTGCCATTTCATTTGTACCGCTGCCAGCATTTCCTCCACACTGCACATTCCTGCCCATTTCACAATAATTCTTGACTCTGTTGCTATTTATGAACCTTCTGTATGTGCTTCAAAATCATTCAACATTTCTGCCTCTAATGCTCTGCGGGGAAGAGAGTTCCAAAGACTCAAAATAATTCGAGAAAACAAAAAACAAATCTCATCGGGGTGTGAGGTTTTCTTTTGTCTCCTTACCATAATTCCATTTGAAGCAGTTCAGAGATGTTTCACTTCATGTATTCCATGGGATGAAGGGTTTATATTATGGAGGCTTTAACAGGTTGCTCTTGGAATTGGAGGTGTTTTTGTTGAAATATACAAGACCTCGAGGACAGTGGATCAGATAGATACCCACTGGGTGTTTGTATCATCTAAACGTGTTGTTATTGTCATAGAAACTCACTAGATTGGAAGCAGGACATTCTGTCCATCGAGTTCACACTGACCCACCGAACAGCATCCCACATAGCCCTGTCCCCAACCCTATGCATGTAACCGTGCAATCCCCATGACAAACCCACATATCTATGGGCACTATAGGCAATGGCGCATGGCCAACCCACTCTCAGCTGCACATCCTAGGATTTTGGGGAAAACTGGAGCAATGGCAGGAAAGCAACACAGACATGGAGAGAATGTTCAAACTCCACATAGGGAGTCGCCCGAGGTTGGAATTGAACTCACCTCCTTGGTGATGTGAGGCAGCAGTGGTAATCACAGATCCAACATGCTCCTCCGTTAGTTCTATTAGTGACTTGTGGCTGACTAAAGAAATCTGTCTGACTTGTTCCTATCACTGAACCTGACACAGTCTGAGACCTTTATCATTGGCCATATCACCAACCTGGTTACATTTAAAATTTGTTGTGAGCTGTGGAGGAGTGGAACTAGGAAAGGAAACAGTGACACCCTCCAACCTCAGTCAGAACACGAATGAGGCGAAATTCACAAAATGGGATTTCATTCCAGTGGGAAGTCTCTTTCCTAGAAGTTTGTGATAGCTAAATCTTTATATTATATCAATGCTTGTTCGTCTGATTATCCATATACAGGAGAATCAGGGATAATAGTGCATGGAGAGAAATGTGTAGCTGGGACCAAAATAAGATGAGCCACGACCTTATTTACTGGTGGAGTGCAGTGAAAGGGTCGAATAGCTCACTCGTGTCCCTCAGCCCTATGTTCTATGTTCCATTCAGCTCTTCAGACCTGCTACACAGGGGCAGATCGAGGCCACTCCGATGGTTAGATGCAGTTTCGTCAATGTACTTGGAAAATCCAGGCTGGCTCAGGAAGTGACACCCTCCCACCCCCACGCAGAGGCTTCCACTTTCTGTAACTTCTGCTCCAGATGTGGGTCATGTTACAGACCCAGATTCATTGTGAATACAGCCTCCTACCCCCCCGCCCCCGGGTTAACTCAAACAAGACCTCTGCTCCTCCTGAATGCAACATTGTACTGCATGACTTCCAGTAAAATATCCAGTTACTTTCCAAAAGCATAACAGAAGAACATAAGAAATAGGAACAGGAGCAGGCCATTCAGCCCCTCAAGGTCGTCCTGTCATTTAATATGAACATAGTTGACCTACTCCAGAGCTCAACTCTGCTTTCTTGCCGACTCCTTGTACCCCTGCACACCTCTCTGGATTTGAGAATTCCAAACATTCACTACCTTCTGAGAGAAGAAACTGCATCTCAGTTTGAAATCGATATTCCATATTTGGTATCTATGTCCGTGAGTTCAATACCACAGTCAGCAGTGGAAACACGTTCTCGACGTCTAACTTGTCAAGCCCCCTCTGGATCTTGTATTTTCCAGCAGTATTAGTCCTTATTCATTTCAACCACAATGAGTAATTGCCTCCCCATTTTAGAGGTTCTCGATAACACAAGCCTTTCATCCCAGGAACCCCTCAAAAGTACCAACCTAGTTACTTGCTGTATCAGCATGCTGACGTTACGTTCCATTCACAGAAACACTCCAATCTTTTGGACTACTCCATTTCTGGAAGTCCTCTCCATTGAATAACAGCCTGCCTTTCGATTCTCAGTGTCATCCTCAATCTCGGATGTATATTGCACTCAGCTCTCTCCTTCAGGCTATTAGCATAGATTGTCAATAACTGATGCCACGGACTGATATCTGTGGCACTCCAGCAGATACATTTTTATCATAACCATCCATAAATCCTGACTCTCCTATTTCTTTGTGTTAACCAATCGTCATCCCATGCTAATACATTATCCGTCAAACTATGATCTTCTGTCTTGTGTAAGAACATTTATTTTGTGATACCTGATGGAGAATCTCTGGAAAGCCTCGTGTCCACCAGTTTCTCTTTAGCAAGTCTGCTTGTTACGGTCTCAGGTATCTCCAGAAGTACTTTGCATGATTTTAAAGGACAAAATATAAATTTCAATTCACAAAACCACACTGACTCTGCGTGAAGATTTTCTACTTGTCCATGCTGGCCAGCTTTTCCAAACTAAATTAGTCCCTTCTGCTTGCATTTGGTCCACATGCCTCTAAATGTTTCCCATTCATATGTTTGCCCAAATGTCTTTTAAATGTTACGGCTGTACACGCGTCTGCTAATCTTCCTCTGGCAGCTCATTCCATACCCACATCACCCTCTGTGTAAAAGCATTGCTCCTTCTTCACTTTTAAATCTTCCCCTTTCACCTTAAGCCTATGCCTTCTATGGTTGAACTCCCCCATCCTGTGGGAAAGACCTTGGCTATTCGCCCTATCCATGCCCCCATGATTTTCTAATTTCTATAATGTCACCCATCAACCTCCTTCACTCCATCTGATACTAACTTCAATGTCAAGTATTTAAAAATAAACATGACAAATTTGAAACAATACTAAAAGAGACGGTAAACAGCACACAGTCCAAACTTCATATTGTCATTTGCTTTTTTCTATGTTACAATACTAAGGCAGAATGAAAATTTTACTAGTGTCAATAAGTAGTCAAACACCCGAATTCCTTTTCCTAAAGGGTTTGATGATCTCTACAGTGAAAACTTACTTTTGGCCAGATCTACATAATACCACATAATTAACATTCTCCCTCCTGAACTCGCTATGACCTTGTCATTTTGTGTCTTCTTTATCTTGCACTCAAGAGAAGGAACCCCTTTCCCATCCATATGTTAAATTAAACCCGTTTTACATCATCTTCTGGTTTTCCACTGCTAAATGTCCGTTTATCTGTTGCCACACCATCTTTTCCCTGTCATCCATTCCCCACCTCTGGCTAGGGATCAAAAACCTACTTTCCAATCATTTTCAGTTCTGAAGAATCATCGCACTAGACTTGAAACGCAAACTCTGTTTCTCTGTCTCTGCAGATGCTGCCTGACCTGCAGAATTTCTCCAGAAATGAATAGGAACAGCACAAATGTTCAAGTCAGCAAAATAATTATGAATACTGGACATAAAAATGCAGAAATTGCTGGACAGACTGAGAGCTTTGTAGAAGGGTCACTGGAAGAATTAAATCGACGATATCACAGATAAAACTGGGTTAACATGTGATGCTGAAAAACCACAGCAGCAGCAGAAGCAGATTTTTTTTCAATCATAGTCTGTAACATATTCCCCAGGATAATTCCTCAGTCTACTATTACCATCAAGCCAATCCATAGTTAAGTGACGAGTGTGTGTGAACATGCCAGAGTCAGAACCATGTGTACCTAAACTTGATGATAACTCGTTAAAGCTATCGAACTGGATTGGTTACACTCCAAACAGCAGAACTAACATCTGATGGAGAGGGAGAATTGATGCTAATTCAAACAGATCGGATCTGAGCTCTGCAGTACTGCCACATCCAGGGCTAAAGGTCGATGGAACATGAAACAACTTACTGGCGGAGAAGACTCCTGAAATATGCCCATCCAAAATAACGGAACAGCCGTGTACATCTGTGTAAAAGACAAGGATGTAGTTTGTAGACCATCCTCAGCCAGAAGCGTGGTGTTGATGATCCACCTCATCCTCGCCATGATACCCACAGAATCACAGATGCCAATCTTTAACCGAATCGATTAGCTGCACGTGACACGAAGAAACAGCTGAACACAGTAGATAAGGCAATGGGTCCTGACCCCATTCCTGCAACAGGACTGAAGACATGTGCTGCACAATAAGCCGTGTCACTGGGGAAGCTGTATCATTCCAGCTCCAACTCTGACATCTCCCTGGCAATGTGAAAAATTACTCAGCTATGTCCAGACTCCTAAGATGACAATAATTACAATATGATCAATTACCACCCCATCTGTCCAATCACGATATTCAAACAAAGGGGAGTCATTTCCGACAGATCTGTCAAGCAGCACAGAAATACCCTGCTCAGTGTGGTTTCTGATAGGTCCCCATGTGGAGATGGTGCTGCTGTGGAAATGTCACTGGATAACTAATACTGACCAGGCTAATGCTCTGGCAGCTGGTGGAAGTTGAAAACAATTAATAAAAACATCGAGTTGTAAAATCTGGTCAGTAATAGTGACCTTGAAGTCAATTTGTCAAACCAATTGCCTTCCCCAATGTTCTTTGAGGAAGTGAATCTCCCGTGCTTTCCTTGTCTGGCCTAAAACTGACTCCGAACACACAGACATGTGATACACTCTTCAATGGTCTCTAAATTGGCCAAGGAAGACACTCAATAGCATCAAAGTGCTCTGAACTCTTAAAGGATAAACCCGGGCGGAACACTCGGCACCGGCATTAGTATTGGAAAAGGGAATGGGAAACACAGCCCTGTTGTTCCTGGAGAGACCTCCTTCTTAACATCTGAGATCCTCTGACAACATTGACAGAGCTTTTCCACAGACTGCACAGAAACATCGGGAAATGAGTAGGCCAATCAACACATTGAACCTGCCCCCATTCCAGCTCAATGCATTTTTCCCAAACAATATACATATCCCGCAACATGATTAACCATCGGAAAAATATAAAATAGGAACTACAGTAATAGAATGTTCTAACCCATTCAATACAATGACAGCTGATCGTTTATCTCCACACCATGAGCCTGTTATGGCCACCCTTTTACTGTCTAGAAATCCTTGTGGTTTCCACAGCCTGATCTGGAAGAGAATTCCCTAGGTTCACCAGTCTCTGAGGGTAGACATTTATTCTCATCTCAATGCAGTGTGGCCTGTCTGCACCTAATACTGTGGCCCGTGGTGTTAGACATCTCAGCCAGGGGAATTATAATCCGTGCTTCCAATCTGTCTCACCCTGTCAGAGTTTTATATATCTCACTGTGATCACCACTCATTTTCCTAAACACCATGGAATACAGGCCCAGTCGCGTAAATCCCTTCTCCGACAACAAGCCTGTCATCCCAGAGATCAGTCTGGTCATCCTTCACTGCTCTTCCTCAATGTCGGCTTTGCCCTTTATTAGATAAGAAGACCAGAACTGCACACAATACTATACAATGTTCGAGATGGGGTCTCACCAAGGCCCTGTATAGCTGCAGTAAGACAACATTACTCCTGGACTCAAATCCCCCTGAAATGAAGGTCAACACATTATTTATCTTACTAACTGCTTTCTGTTCCTGCAATATTGCTTTCAGTGACTAGTGTACAGGGAGATCCAGATCATTTTCAATGTTACAGCTCTCCACTTGCTGGGTCTATATACACTGGTCAGCGTGCAAATGCCATTCCCAGTATTGAATTCTGGATTCAGAACTCACTGCCCTATATGGACCTCGGAGGCTGCGCAGGCAGAAACAAAAAAAGGAGCATAAGCCCGTTTATAGATCAACATTTTAGAACCAATCCATTTTCAAATGGTCGGCTGCTGTTCGATTTATCCAACGAATTGCACAACGTCACATCTACCTATACTGCTCCACATCTGCCAAACATTCACTCCACTTATCTCAATCAATTTAGAGCTTTTCTACATCCTCCTCACCAACTGACAATCCAACATGGCTTAGTGCTGTCAGCAGGCTGGGAAATATTGCATTTGGTTCCCTCAACCAAATGTTGGATGTGTGTTAGGAATAGCTCGGGCCCAATCCCCGTTACCTGTGATAAACCATGAGCCTTCGTCTCCAATAAAATGATCCTTTTATTCCGGTGTTTCTGGTTCAAGGGCTCCTTTCCTGCAGCTTGTACACTCTGACTTGCTTTATTCCCTTATTTTCTCCCCCTCTCTTTTCTCTCTGTAACTTACTGACTTTGTAGCTTGGACAGCATCAGCAGCAACGACAGTCCAAACATGCAGATTTTCAATGGACTCAGGGCATGACCCTCGAGAGGTCTCAAGTGGAGTACAGTGTATGGACCTTGAGCTGGGCCCAGTGCAGAGGCGAGTGTGCCCCTGCTTACTTTTCCGGAGAAAGCACAGGACCTGGAATTGGCGACTGCTACATCAGTAGAGGCAACATGTGTGCGGTAGGTACAGTAGCAAAAGGTGATGCCAGAGGATCGGGGACTTCGTTGTTGGTGGGGTGGTGCGTTGGTCCTGATGAAGTAGACGATGGAAGGGCATCACTGCAACATCGATGAGGTGGGCACAACAGTAAGAGACCTGTCTCTGACATTGGAGGGTTGGCAATGGGGGCTACGAGGCGGTGATGGAAGAGTATTGGCCCCGCGGCAAAGATGGCACCTGAGATCAGCAACTTCGATGTTGGTGGCCTCTTGTGTAGATGGTGATGAAGCTGGTGTCCAGTGATTGGGGATGCAGGTGTCATCGATAGTAAGGCGCTGACTCAGCACCCATGGACTTTCTTCTAGCAATACCTTTAATTTCTTTCAATATTCAGTATTCAAATTATTCAAAACGGTGCCAGTTTGATGTACAAATGTCTTGTATTTACCGTGTAAAATGTTCTGAGAGTAAACTCAAAATCAATATCAAAATATTCCACTCATTGTTTCCTGCCAGCAATGCCATGCTAAGGCCATGTCCATACGTTAGCCCCAGTTCCATAAGGTGTGATGCTGCACATTAGTTTTGGGACTTTACCGAAAGACTTTCCAAAAATTCAAATACATTACATCCATTGCTTCACCATAATTAACTAACCAGCTAGTATCTCAAATATGATTCCCATTTCATAAATTTATGCTGACGTTGTCTATGTTCATTACTTTCAGTCCCAACGCTTTCTATAAAACCATGTATTTACTAATTTCATTCTATTCTTTTGTCACCTGACTTGGGTTTCCTAGTCGTGCTGGGAAGTTCTTTTTGTTTGGTTGATGTTTTCTTCTGTGAAGACAGAACTGATGTACTTGCTTCACAGTTCCGCCATTTCCCTGTTTTCCATTCTCCATTCTCTGGTTTCAGATTGTAATAAGCTGCTATTTTTCGTTTGCTTTCACAATAACATATTTTTGGAAGCTATTGCAGTTGAGTCGTATAACCTTTATTAATACGTGTTTTCAGAAGCCAGCAATTTCTGTCTTAGGCTGCTCAATGACGACCCTTCCACAATCATACAATCAGAGAAGGAGATATTTTGCACCATCAGAAATACAGCACGATATACATTATTCCCACATTCCTACATGCAGCCTGTAGCCGGGAATGTTATGAGAGTCTGATGATGGTCCATGTGCTTCTTAACGGTTGTGAGATGACCCACGGCAACATTTTAAAAAAGTAATTAAAGGTGATTTCTTTTCGGGGGAGATCCAAGATATTGTCGACGCATTAGGTTTGCCCTGCTCAGCTCTACAGCAGAACCCAGACAAAGTGATGCATTCACCTTCTCTTTCTTACCCATTGTGGTAAAAACTATTGACCCCCGTATTGCTGTATGTCAGTTGAAGTGAATAAAGAAAATGACTAAGGGTAAAGGACCACGTGGATCGCAACGAGCAGGCACTGCCCTGCAGCCACTGATACACCCGCGGCCGTGGCGTCGGCCTCTGTGAATCTGCCAGGGAACTTAACATTAGAGCAGAGCTTGGTCATGGAGTACGTAAAACTCCGAGAGAAGATTGAGTCAGAGATGGAGGAGACCCAGACCAGGCTGGAACCGATCTCAGCCATGCTGCAGAAGCATGACTAGTAGTTCCAGCGTCTCAGATACATGTCATGGAAAATGAGCAGCGGACTGTGTCCTCTCAAACTGCAGTGGAATCCTCAGCACGTCGGGCCCAGGCCTTGGGATGGCGGGTACCAGGCGTGGAGGAGCAGGTCGGCTTTGAAAATCGAGGCCATCATAAGAATATCTGCCTGATCTGGCTGGCGGGACGGGAAGAAGAAGGCCAGCCCGTCAGTTTTTGGAGCAATGGCTTCGGTAGTTTTTTGAAGCTGGAATGCGAGACGGGCCAGGTGCAGGTCGAGCAGGCCCAACAGGTCGGGTGAGACCAGCACCCCCGCCCAGTCCTTGTGCAACTCCAGCACTATGGAGAGAAACAAATGGTTCTCCAGCACTGGGGAAGGATCCACAGGCTCTTATATCCAAAGGATCACGAATTATGTTTTTCCAGGACCTTTCTATGGCCATGGTCCACACGAGGCAGGCCTTTGATAGGTTAAAAAAGAGGCTGAGGGAATTGAATATTCAGTTTACTGTAAGATACACGACAATATTACGTTTCAACCACGGAGTGTCCGTGTTTAATTTTGACTCACTACAAAATGCAAAGGACTTCCTGGACACCTTAAGATAGATTGGCTGGCTCAAATCGTATGACAATCATGTTCTCTTTGTTTCCTCGGTGGTTTGCCTCATTTACCTGGTTTTGATTTTTTAATATGTGGGGGTCCCATTCATTTCTCTTTCTCTCTTTTCTACTTTCTTCTTCCCCTCCCATTAATCGTTTTAACTATAATTTCCATTTAGTTTCTCCATTAATACGGAATGGAGGTAGTGCTCGGGGTGGGGGGGGGGGGGGGAAAGCGGAGGTGGACGGTTACATTTTTTTTCACCATGTCTGCCTTGGATATGGATTGGACGGGTTGAGTACCCACTTTTAATCTTCTTGTTGTAAGACACATGCAACTTTTTAAAGTTTGTTTTGTCTGGGTTTGACGAGCAGCTTCAGTTAATAGGATACAAGGGGGATTAGTGGGTAGTATGAGCGCTCCCTGTGGGGAAGAAGGGAGAATCACCTCTTATTTGCGTTATATATTGGTGCATTGTACAAGGAGTTGTTAGGAATTTTGAGTTGGTATTTTTTGCGTTGCATTTTCAAGTTTATACAAACTGTTTACCACTTAACCACAGTGCACAATAAAAGGGAATCTTCCTCACCGGGGATCACTGGTTGTTTCGGATGGCTATGGCGAACTGCTCATTTAAATGGTGCACCTGAAGCATTAAACGGGAGTCATTCACCAATTGATGCTTTTAGGCCTTAGAAAGGAAAGGGTCAATATAGCCTTTGTGCCAGAAGAAAGATATCTAACTGATAATGAACATTTAAAGTTACAGAAGAGAGTGTTTGGCTGGGTGTTATTTTCATCCTTTAACTCAAAATGCAGAAGAGTAGCTTTTCTCATTCAGAGTTGTTTGTCCAAATTAAGGACGAATGTCACCTTTTTCTGATCCATGAAGCTTTAATACATGAAGAGGAACATGGAAGAGAGTCATAGAGATGTACAGCATGGAAACAGATCCTTCAGTCCAACCAATCCATGCCGACCAGATATCCCAAACCAATCTAGTCCCAAATTCCAGCACCCAGCCCATATCCCATATACCCATTCAAATGTCTCTTAAATGTTGCAAATGTACCAACCTCCAGCACTTTCTCTGGTAGCTTATTCCATACACGCGCCACTCTTGAAAAGTAACCTCTCATGTCTCTTTTATATCTTTCCCTTCTCACCCTAACCCTATGCCCTCTAGTTATGGACTCCCCAACCCCAGAGAAAAGACTTTGCCTATTTACTCTATCCATGTCCCTCGGAATAGAACATAGAACATAGAACAATACAGCACAGAACAGGCCCTTCGGCCCACGATGTTGTGCCTAACATTTGTCCTAGCTTAAGCACCCATCCATGTACCTATCCAACTGCCGCTTAAAGGTCACCAAAGATTCTGACTCTACCACTCCCGCAGGCAGCGCATTCCATGCCCCCACCACTCTCTGGGCAAAGAACCCACCCCTGACATCTCCCCTATACCTTCCACCCTTCACCTTAAATTTATGTCCCCTTGTAACACTCTGTTGTACCCGGGGAAAAAGTTTCTGACTGTCTACTCTACCTATTCCTCTGATCATCTTATAAAGCTCTATCAAGTCAATCCCTCTGCTAATGAACGCTAATACATCATAGGCCTTCTTACAAGCTCTATCCACCTGAGTGGCAACTTTCAAAGACCTATGAACATAGACCCCAAGATCCCTCTGTTCTTCCACCTCACTAAGAAACCTACCGTTAACCCTGTATTCCGCATTCTTATTTGTCTTTCCAAAATGGACAACCTCACACTTGGCAGGGTTGAACTCCATCTGCCACTCCTCAGCCCAGCTCTGCATCATATCCAAGTCCCTTTGCAGCCGACAAGAGCCCTCCTCACTATCCACAACTCCACCAATGTTGTGCAACTCTATAAGGTCTCCCCTCAGCCACCGACGCTCCAGAGAAAACAGCCCCAGCCTGTTCAGCCTCTCCATATAGCTGAAATCCTGCAACTCTGGCAACATCCTTGTAAATCTTTTCTGAACGCTTTCAGGCTTCACAACATCTTTCCGATAGGAAGGATACCAGAATTACACGCAATATTCCAACAGTGGTCTCAACACTTCCTGTCCATCTGCAACATGACCTCCCAACTCCTGTACTCAATACACGGACGAATAAAATAAAGCTTACCAAACGCCTTATTCATTATCTGATCTACATGCGACTCCACTTTCAAGGATCAATGAATCTGCACTCCAAGGTCTCTTTGTTCAGCAATACTCCCCAGGACCTTGCCATTAAGTGTATAAGTTCTGCTGAGATTTACTTTCCCAAAATGCAACACCTCACATTTAACCTAAATAAACTCAATCTGCCACTTGTGAGCCCATTGGCTCAATTGGTCCAGATCCTGTTGTAATATGAGGTAACCCTCTTCGCAGTCCACTACACCTGCAATTTTGGTGTCACCTGCAAACCTACTAACTGTACCTCTTGTGCTCTCATCCAAATAATTTATGTAAATGGCAAAAGTAGTGGACCCAGCACCAATCCTTGTGGCACTCCACTGGTCACAGGCCTCCATTCTGAAAAACAACGCTCCACCACCACCCTCTCTCTTCTACATTACAGACAGTTCTGTATACAAATGGCTAGTTCCCCTGTATTCCATCAGATCAAACTTGCTAATCAGTCTCCCATGAGGAACCTTGTCGAATGCCTTACTCAATTCCACATAGATCACATCCACTGCTCTGCCCTCTATGTTACTTCTTCAAAAGAAAACTCAATCAAGTTTGTGAGACATGATTTCCCACGCACAAAGCCATGGTGGCTATCCCTAATCAGTCCTTGCCTTTCCAAATACATGTGCATCCTATCCCTCAGGATTCTCTCCAATAACTTGCCTACCACCGAGGTCAGGCTCAACAGTCTATAGTTCCCTGGCTTGTCTTTACCACCCTTCTTAAACAGTGGCACCATGTTTGCCAACCTCCAGTTTTCTGGCACCTTGCGTGCGACTATCGATGATACAAATATCTCAGCAAGATGCCCAGCAATCACTTCTCTAGTTTCCCACAGAGTTCTCGGGTGCACCTGATCAAAACTTGGAATTTACCCACCTTTACCCGTTTCAAGACATCTAGACCTTCCTCCTCTGCAATATGGACATATTGGAGGAGGTCACCATCTATTTCCCTACAGTCTATATCTTTCATATCCTTTTCCACAGCAAATGCTGATGCAAAATATTCATTTAGTATCTCCCCCCTTTTCTGCGACTCCACACAAAGGCCGCCTTGCTGATCTTTGAGGGGCCCTATTCTCTCCCTAGTTACGTTTTTGTCCTTAATATATTTGTAAAAACCCTTTGCATTCTTCTTAATTATATTTGCAAAACTATCTCATGTCCCCTTTTTGCCCTCCTGATTTCCCTCTTAAGTATACTCCTACTAGCTTTATACTCTTCTAAGGACTCACTCGATCTATCCTGTCTATACCTGACATATGCTTCCTTCTTTTTCTTAAATAAACCCTCAATTTCTTTAATCATCCAGCAGTACCTATATGTACCAGTCTTTCCTTTCACCCTGACAGGCATACACTTTCTCTGGATTCTTGTTATCTCATTTATGAAGGCTTCCCATTTTCCAGCCGTTCCTTTACCTGCGAACATTTGCCTCCAATCAGCTTTCGAAAGTTCTTGCCTAATACCGTCAAAATTGGCCTTTCTCCAATTTAGAACTTCAACTTTTAGATCTGGTCTATCCTTTTCCATCACTACTTTAAAACGAATAGAATTATGGTCGCTGGCCCCAAATTTCTCCCCCACTAACAACTCAGTCACCTGCTCTGCCTTATTTCCCGAGAGTTGGTCAAGTTTTGCACCTTCTCTGGTAGGTACATCCACATATGGAATCTGAAAATTGTCTTGTATGCACTTAAGAAACTCCTCTCCATCCAGAACTTTAACACATTGGAAGTCCCAGTCTATTTTTCGAAAGTTAAAAATCCCCTACCATACCTACCCTATTATTTTTACAGATAGCTGAGATATCCTTATAAGTTTGTTTCTCAATTTCCCTCTGACTATTGGGGGGTCTATAATACAATCCCAAAAAGGTGATCATCTCTTTCTTATTTCAAAGTTCCACCCAAATAACTTCCCTGGATGTATCTCGGGGAATATCCTCCCTCAGCACAGCTGTAATGCTCCGCCTTATCTTAAATGCCACTCTCCCTCCTCTCTTGCGTCCCTTTTATTCCTTCCTGGAACATTAAGCTGCCAGTCCTGCCCATCTCTGAGCCATTTTTCTGTAATTGCTATGATATCGCCGTCCCATGTTCCTAACCATGCCCTGAGTTCATCTGCCTTCCCTGTTAGCCCCCTTGCATTGAATACATGTAGTTTAATTTATCGGTCCTACATTGTCCATGCCGGCCCTGACCGTTTGACTGACTTCTGTTCTCAACTGTACCAGTCTCAGATTGATCTCTTTCCTCACTATCTCCGTGGGTGCCCCACCCCCGCCCCACCTTACTAGTTTAAATCCTCCCGAGCAGTACAAGCAAATTTCCCTGTCAGTATATTACTCCCCTTCCAATTTAGGTGGAAATGTCCTTCTTGTACAGGTCACTCCTTCCCCAAAAACGATTCCCATGATCCAAAAATGTGAGTCCTTCTCCCATGCACCAGCTCCTCAGCCATGCATTCAATCCTCACTAGCTCGTAGCGGTGGGAGTAACTCAGATATTACTACCCTTGAGGACTTCTTTTTAAATTTCTGCCTAACTCTCTGTAATCTCCCTTCAGAATCTCAACCTTTTCCCGTCCTATATCGTTGGTTCCAATGTGTAAAATGACCTCTGGCTGAACCCTCTCCCCCGTGAGAATATTCTGCACCCTCTCTGAGACATCCTTGATTCTGGCACCAGGGAAACAACACTCCATTCTGTTTTTCTTCCACTGGCCACAGAAACGTCTGTCTGTACCTCGGACTACAGAATCCCCTAACACAATTGATCTCTTGGAAGCTGATGTACCACTCATTGCATTAGAACCAGTCTCTATACCGGAAACCTGGCTGTTCTTGCTACGTTCCCCTGAGAATCCATCACCCCCTATATTTTCCAAAACAGCAAACCTGTTTGAAATGGGTACATCCACAAAAGACTCCTGCCCTAGGTGCCTACCTCTCCTAACATTGTTGGAGTTAACCCATCTATGTGACTGTATCTGAGACTTTCCCCCTTCCTCTAACTGCCATCCATCACATACTGTTGCTTTTGCAAATTCCTCATCGCTTTTAACTGTCTATGCAACGGACCATTTGATCTGATAAGACTCGCATCCAACAGCATTTATGACAGATATAATCCGCAGGAACCCTTAAACTCTCTTTAAACTCCCACATCTGACAAGAAGTACATATCACTGCAATGGCCATTTTTGCTCTTTCACAATCTATCGACCCAGAAAATAACACCATCTTATTCCTCTACAAAACACTGCACCAAGTTAAATTAATAGCTATGGCTTATATTTTAAGTTTAATCAAGAGACTTATCTCCAAAAACATACAATCAAGAAAGAACCTACTATACTCACTACTGCAGCCTTTCTATTGGCAGACTTAAAATAACGATAAACTTATCTGATTCTGTGTTGTGAACTTCGCCCAAACAGTTTTATCCAAGATTAGTCATGAAATTCACTGTTTGTTAATTTTCCCAGACGCACTCCGATGTCCAGCGTTACATGAATTCAAAAACAACAAAGGCATAACTGTGCATGTTCTCCCTCCCTCTCTCTCTCTCACTCTCTCTTTCTCTCTCTCTCTCTCCTCCACTATACTCACAATGTGCTTCTTTCGTCTGTTCTTCTCTCTTTTGAAACTGCTGCTGTTTTGACATTGTTTTTTTCAAACGTTTCAAAACAATGCAACAGCATAGAAAACAGTAATTGCTGCTCCTGGAATTCGAGGAAATCACCTCCAGCACCTAAAATACCTCAAAAAAAGGAGCAGCTCTTATAGCCAGAAATTTTTCCCGTCCTCCATCTTGCGCCTGGTATACTCTTCAAATTAATGGAAGCACTCTCCAGGTTGATGGCCCTTTGGGGGCGGGGGGGGGGCGTCTTCCAGTTTTAGGGGGAGACTTTAACCAATATATGCATCACAAGGTGTATGGGCTCTTTTGGATTCTCGAGGTAATTTGCCTGCAATCTAGGCAGCTGGTGGATCTAAACAGGGAGCTGGTCTTAGTGGATGTGTGGAGATGGTTCACCCTTGGGATAGGGACTTCACCTTTTTACCTAACCCACATATGTGTCAAACTAGGATTGACATGTTTTTGCCTCATTGGCCTTTTTGAATTCAGTGCTGCCCTGTAGAATTGCGAACATAACCATTTCTGATCATGTGGCAGTGTACACGAAGATTAAGGATGGTGGCAATGGGACAAGCTCGCAACACTGGTGAATTGGTACTTTCCTGCTGAAGGATAGCTAGTCATAGAGTCATAGAGGTGTACAGCATGGAAACAGATCCTTTGGTCAATGCCGACCAGATATTCCAAACCAATCTAGTCCCACCTGCCAGAATCCGGCACATATCCCTCCAATCCGTTCCTGTTCATATACCCGTCCAAATGCCTCTTAAATGTTGCAATTGTGCCAGCCTCCACTACATCCTCTGGCAGCTCATTCCATATGCGTACCACCCTCTGCGTGAAACAGTTGACCCTTGGTCTCTTTTATACCTTTCCCCTTTCACCCTAAACCTATGACCTCTGGTTCTGGACTCCCTACCCCCAGGGAAAAGACTTTGTCTATTTATCCTATCCATGCCCCTCATAATTTTGTAAACCTTTATAAGGTAACTCGTCAACTTATGATGCTCCATGGAAAACAGCCCCAGCCTGTTCAACCTCTCCCTGTAGCTGAAATCCTCCTTCCCTGGCAACATCCTTGTAAATCTTTTCTGAACGCTTTCAGGTTTCACAACATCTTTCCGATAGGAAGGAGACTAGAATTACACGCTATATTCCAACAGTGGCCTAACCAATATCCTGTACAGCCGCAACATGACCTCCCAACCCCTGTACTCAATACTCTGACCAATAAAGGAAAGCATACCAAACGCCTTCTTCACTCTCATATCTAGCTGCGATTCCACTGTCAAGAAGCAATGAACCTGCACTCCAAGATCTCTTTGTTCAGCATCACTCCCTAGGACATTATCATTAAATGTATAAGTCCTGCTTTGCTTTCTTACTGAATATTTTTCATGGGGTTTTTAAGAAATTGTACATTAATTTGGACGGCCAGTAATCCGACGGTGCTGTGGGAGACTTCCAAGGGCTATGCAAGGGGGTTGATTATTTCTTACTCGGTGACTCGGAAGCAGTAGAAGGGAGAGCAGCAGCTAACAGAGCATATTTTGACGGACCGTCTGTAAGTAAGTTGCCACAGATTACAATGCTTCGGGCTGCTCTGAACGCTGCTCTCAGCCATGCAGCAAAGAGAGCGATTTCATTTTCGAAACAGAGGGTATTCAAGTTTGGTGATAATCCGGGTATATATCTGGCATACCTGGCCAGAAAGAAGAGTGACCCCAGTCTATCACATCCATTAGCGCGTGTGCTGTTAAAATCATCTGCGATCCCAGAAAGATTAATGCAGCATTCATGAAGTTCTTTTCTGGGCTGTTCCAGTCAGGGGACTGTAAGGACAGATTGCCGACAAAGAAGCCTTTTTTTAGTACCCTGGACCTCCCAGGTGTAACTTCAGAGCTGGCGTCTCTTTCGAATGCCCCTCTGACAATCCAAAAGATACAGGAGGCGGTGAGTCAGTTCCAGAATGGTAAAGCAGCGGGTCTAGATGGATTTTGGAGTGAAATTTAAAAGGAGTTCATAGACATGCTGGCTGGGCCAATGTTGGACATGTACAATTATTCATACAGTCAGGCCTGCCTCCCATCCTCTCTGAGAGAAGGAAATACTTATGTTATTCTCTCGAGGATTGCACTTCATATAGGCCTATATCTTTATTAAACTTGGACTGTAATATTTTGGTGAAAATGCAGGCGTTGAAGCTGGACAAGGTCTTGCCCTTCATTGTGAAATAAGAGCAGACAGGTTTTATTAGGGGTCACAGGTCTTCTAATAATAATAGGAGAGTGCTAATATGGTTCAGGTGTGCCAGCAAGGGTCAATTCCAGGCTTGGTAGTGGATGCAGAGAAAACACTTGACCTGGTGGAGTGGCCGTACCTCTTATATGTCCTAGAATGGTTTGGCCTTGGAGGGGCCTTTGCCAGGCGGGTGACAGTATAACCTAGTTATAAAGCAAGCGGATGTCACTCATGGTATAAGGTCTGACAATTTTAGCTATGGCAGAGGCAGCCGTCAAGGGTGTCCTTTTTCATGGTTACTATTTACATGGGTGATTGAACCATTGGCAGAGCCCATCCGGAGGCACCACAATATTACTGACTTGGAGGTAGGATCAGGATGGCATAAGATGCCATTTATGCAGATTATGATTTCTAACTAACTCTATGATATCTGTGCCCCAAGTGATTAATGTATTTGGCTGTTTCTTGGGGGTATAAAATCAATTTTATGAAATCGGAGACAATGCCTGTTGGGGGTCTTATCAGAGTACCCGATCTTGGAAGTGGAATCCAATTCCCTTTCAAATGGTCAGAGGGAGGTTTCCTGTATTTAGGCATTTTTATCACCCCGGCCTTCAATCAATTATATAAACCTAGCTTCCTGCAGTTGCTCGAGAACATAAGGCAGGACCTTTAGCACTGGGAGGATAGTCCGATATCCTGGTTGGGTAGCATAGCTCCGATCAATATGAATGTATTCCCCCGTTTATTATATCCCATGCAAATGCACCTTTTGATGCTGCCCAGGTAGCCTATATGGAGGTTTACAGTCGGTTTGGATCTTTTATTTTTCATCAAGAGCGGTCTCTTATGAATCTCACCAATAGCAGCTTCCGCGGGGCTGAGGGATGTGGATTTCACACACTTAAACAAATACCAATTGAGTTCCCTCCTAGTCTATGTGGCTGATTGGGCTTGCGAAGACTAGCGGTCAATGAGGTTGGACATCGATGCCTCCCAGGCAAAATACGCCCTCAATAACCTAGGCAGCACAGTGACACAGTGGTTAGCACTGTTACGTCACAGCACGAGAGACCTGGGTTCAATTCCCGCCTCAGGCGACTGTGTGCAGATTGCACATTCTCCCCGTGTCTCCGTGGGTTACCTCCCGCAGTCTAGAAAAATGTGCAGTTTAGGTGAATTGGCAACACTGAATTACCCGTAGTGTTAGGTGTAGGGGAATGGGTTGTGCTTCGGCAAATAGATGTGGACTTGTTGGGCTGAAGGGTCTGTTTCTACACTGTAAGTAATGTAACCTAATCTATTGTTCATGGACAAGTTGCGGACTGTTATGGACCATTGCAGAAATCCAATTGTCTTTAACACAGTTAAAGCATAGAGAATGATGCAAAAAAGTGAGGGCAATTTACAAAACAAGACACTTCCCCGTTTACTCCCATTGTAGGATTGATGGATTCTGGATTTTGGTTCTGGGAGTCCAGAGGATGTTTCTGTTTGGGAGATTTATTGACGAGGAGTCAATGATGTCTTTCGAACAGCTGAGCCAGAAATATGAGCTATCTAGGAGGGACCTCTTTCGTTACTTAGAGATTAGGGATTTTATACAGAAAATGAGTACATTAATTGTTAGTCCCTATAAGTCGAAAATGGAGATGAGAGTGCTTCAGTCCACGGGCACTCTCCCGGTCAGCACCCTCTATCATTTAATAGGACATCGAGCAGTTGTGTGGAATTTGTGTTCAGCAATTGGGAGTAGACATCTTCACCAGAGGAGTGGGCAGATATTTGGGAGAATGTCCGGAAGATTTTGATTTCCAATAGGACTCAAGCTATGCAGCTGAAGGTACTCCACAGATTTATTTGGCATCGGAATGGCTTGCCAAACTTAAGACAGGAGCGTCCCCAGCATGCCAAAATGTAAAACAGATGTCGGTACACTTACTCATTGCTTGTGATCATACCAAAAAAACTTTGTAGGTATTGGGACGCTATAGTGAGTGTTTTGGATGGGGTCTTGTGAACCGAGGTCAAAGTAAATCTGGTGTCCCTCCTCTTGGGTTCGCTGAATCACCCATCTTTGGGAAGAGTTTGTTTAGTATTCTTTCATTTCGTGCAAGGAAGAACATTCTGTTGAGGTGGGTGTCGGAAAATCGCCCAGGATTCTCGGGGTGATGTAGGTTAGTTATGGAGCACATACCCCTGAACTTGCTTACAATTATGGTGCACAAGAAAATTGAACTTTTTGATAAGACGTGGCGGCCCTTTTTGAACCGTGGAGACACGGGCTCAATGACTATTTTGGTCTGGACCTTTGTGTAATCATTAGCATTGTCTGGTGTCCCAGATGCCCAATGGGAGGAAGAATTCTGAACAAACACGGCTTCACATTGCCAGCTCTCGATATACTAAGGATCAAATTGGGACCCACAGCTGGAACATACAGGAGAGCTTAAGCCATAAATCTTGCACATTGTTTCTGAGCTTGATAAAGATGTCCCCAGGAATCCAGGTATATGAGCCTCAACTGCTCGGCTAAGGTACAGAAGGTTGGATATTCATGTTATAATTGGATGATTACTTGACTGACAAATTGAATAATTGTGGCTGTTCTCAGAGAAATGGGACTAGCTGGAGGAATCAGACTGGGGGGGAGTGGGGCTACAATAACAAGAATAAGAACATAAACTAAATATGCTGAGAACTAAGCTCAAATGGTCAGTTATATCAGATGTTCAATTCACCTCACCAAATCAGACACCATAGTCCAGATGAGATATCTGTTTAGCATGGAGCACAGTGCAGACCAGGCTAGTGTACTGCTCAATACAACCCAGTACTTTGTACAGACAGTGCAGACCACAACAGTCCATGGGGAGATGTGCATTTTGTAACAGTGAATTGCTCTGTAAAGCTGGAGCAGTTAGTGCTGTGTCCACCACCCCAGTGCATTGTTCAGTAAATACTGTGTTAGATCACTGACCAACGTGCTGGAACTTGCGGCCCATGCTGGAAGTGACAGAATATCCAGCTCCATTCCATTTACAGCTTCACGCTTCCATTGTGCCAAAGGATGTCGAACATCTAGTCAAGTTGACATAAGGTTGAGGAGGCAAGGATCAGACAGGGCTCTAGAGGGTTACAAGTTCGCCCAGAAGGAACTGAAGAATGAACTCATGAGAGGAAAAAGCGGGCATGAAAAAGCCTTGGTGAGTAGGATTAAGGTATAGTCTAAGGCATTCTACACTTATGTCAGGAACAAGAGGACGGCCAGAATAAGGGTAGGGCTTATCACAGATTGTGGAGGGAATTTGCGTCATGAGTGGGGGGGAGATAGCGGAAGTCCTTAATGAATGCTTAGCTTCAGTATTCACTACTGAGAGGGGCATTGAAGTTTATGGTGACTGCGTGAAACAGGCTGATATGCTAGAACAGGAGGATATGATTAAAACTTTAAGAAACACAAGAATAAATAAATCTCCTTGGCCAAACGGAATATAAGAAAGGATGCTACAGGAAGCGATGGAACTGATTACTGCATGTTTGGCAATGATCTTTGCATCCTCACTGTCCACCTGAGACATGCCAGATGAAAAGAGTTTGGCAAACGTTATTCCCTTGTTCAAGAAATGGAAGAGCGATAATCCTGGGAGTTATAGACCAATCAGTCTTACGACAGTGGTGGGCAAAGTATTGGAGAGGACTCTGAGAGTCATGATTTCTAATTACTTGGAAAAAACATCATTTGATAGAGATAGTCAGGATGCCCTTGTGAGGGACAGGTCATGCCTCACGAATCTTATTGAATCATTTAAGGATGTTACAAAACACATTTATGAAAGGTAGATCAATGGATGTGGTGTATATGGATTTAACCAAGGCGTTTGATAAATTTATACCTGGTAGGCTCATTCAGACAGCAAGGAGGCATGGGATACAGGGAAATCTGTCTGTCTGGATACAGAATTTCTGGCCCATAAAAGACAGAACGTGGTAGTAGATCGAAAGCATTCAGTCTGGAGCTCTGTGACCAGTGGTGTCTCGCAGGATCGGTTTAAGACCTTTGCTCTTTACGATTTTTATCAATGGCTTGGATGAGGAAGTGGAAGGGTGGGTTAGTACGTTTGCCGATGACACAAATGTTGGTGGAGTTCTGTATAATGTTGAGGTATGTTGTAGATTGCAATGGAACATTCACAGGATTCAGGGCTGAGTTGATGAGTAGCAGATCGAGTTAAACCTGGAAAAGTGTGAAGTCATTCACTTTGGACGTAGAATATTAGGCAGTATTAAAGGCAGTACAATTTAAGGCAGTATTCTTGGCAGTGTGGAGGAACAGAGGGATCTTGGGGTCCATGTCCAGATAGCCCTCAAAGTTGCCACGCAGGTTGATGTCAAATCGGCAACAGCGAGGACTGCAGATGCTGGAGATCAAAGTCAAGATTAGAGTGGTGCTGGAAAAGCACAGCAGGTCAGGCAGCATCCAAGGAGTAGCTGATGTAGGGCTCCTGCCTGAAACGTCGATTTTCCTGCATCTCAGATGCTGCCTGACCTGCTGTGCTTTTGCAACACCATCCTAATGTTGACCCAGATTGATATGGTCGTTAAGAAAGTATACATTGTGTTGGCTTTCACAAGCTGGGAAACTGGGTTTTAGAGTAGTGAGGTTATGCTGCAGCTCGATAAAGCCCGGATTAAATCATTGTTATGATGTTGAAGGTGTGTTTACTACCTTTTAAGCGAGATTGAATGTTGTTCTGAACTGAGAGCTTGCAAGCACCTGTCATATGACTAGCTAGCAGTCTCAGAGTAGACTGGAAAATATAAAGCATGCTGTGAAACAGATACCTCGAATTTTGGTTGCGGTTTTGACAACAATTCGAATTTAACAAATCAGATTAAATTACGCCCCAATAAACTAAAGTCATTCGATTTTGAATTTATTGTTTTACCAACATCCAACCAATGAGATGATCCAATGTTGAGGGGAGTAAAAGGGACAGGCAGTTCGAGAGTTAGACTGAGAGTAACTGCCGTCTAGAAAGAGACTGCCATGCAAAACTCTCTCTTTCAAAGATACCATTGTTGTATGAAACATCCCTGCACTAAACTTCAGAAGACAAACCAGGGAGATCTTCAGCTGAAAGAAGGAGGACACTGGAGATGACAGATGCTGTGTGGTTTTGAAATTAAGTTGATGTAATTTTAATACGGGCTTTTCTTTTTGGAACATTATGTTGTTATAAAGTTGGAGGCAGATACCAATCAGTTCAGAGAAAGAGGGGTTTCGAGTAGTGAATAGATGTTGTTCTATGTTCACTTTTAGAGTTAAGGAATAAATTGATGTTATTTATCCTTAAAGAGTGGAATTTGGGATTTGCCACTCGTACTTTAATAGATTTCGAGACAAGTTGAGTTTTCTGGCTGTTTGGTTTAATTAGCGGAAGGGTTCTTTGCCACACGTGGAGCATTGTGTTCAGTTCTGGTCGCCTTGTCATAGAAAAGATATGGAAGCTATAGAGAGGGTGCAAAGGATTTCCTGCAATGAAACAGAAATATTGACACACACCCCACACAGCAAGTGAAATATTGAGAAAGTCACCTCGCGAAAAAGTAAATACTGGCAGATTGTCCATGTCTGTATAAATATCAGTGTGTCACTGTGTGTATAGTGTGCCTGTATTGATGACTGTGTATCAGTGTGTGCATGTGCATCAGTGTATCGGTATGTGTCTTTGTGTGCCTGTATTAGTATCAGTGTACCTGCATCAGTGTGTCTGTGCATCTGTATTCATTTCTGTGTGTCCTTGCATGTCTGTATTCGTCTCTGTGTGTACCTGCGTGTCTCTGTGTGTATCCGTGTGCATAGCGGATCTGTCAGCGTCTGTGATGTTTAAAATGAAGCAATGCCTCCTCTGCTGGCCTTCACACTGTATTGCATCGACGGCATTCCTGATGAAGTGTTACGACCCAAAACGTTGATTTTCCTTCTTCGCGGAAGCTGTCTGATCTGCTGCGCTTTTCCAGCACCGCACTCTGGACTCTGATCTCCAGCATCTGCAGACCTCACGTTCTCACATCAGAGTTTCAATCTGGGAGGGAAGCAGCTCACAACATCGTCCAAACTGACAGCACCGTGACCACACACACATGCACACACACATATAGGCAGGTATAGGGAGGATCGTAATTGCACTGCGGACCCTAAGAGTGGAGAATACTCATGTGGAGTAGTGTCTGTGCTCCTTCTACAACGTGGAATTGATTTGTCTTTGAAGATTATTCGTGAAACAGAGTGTACACAATAAAGAGTATTTCCACTGCAACTGCATCCAATCAGGGTCGACAGAACCATTTGTAGGGTGAGATAATACGTTTATTGCACGTTCATTAACTGGAAATATTTTGTCATGCACTCGTACAAATTATAAGTGAGAAAGGATTGAAAAGTCCTGAAATTAACCCAATGAGGATGGTAATATCTCAGGAAGAACATAGTTAGGTATCAGATGATACTGATAAGTGCTTCAAAAGGCGTTATTTGAAAACCCAAACAGCTAAGCAATGTGACAGATTCACAGGATTTGATGTCCTCTGAGAGAGAAAAAAAAATCTGACACATGTGCAGTGGCATGGGGAGGCCAGCAGAGGTTGACATCGTATGACTCTACACTTAACATTGACAGACAGTCGAGATGGGTGAAGAGGGGAGGGTGTTGATCTCAGTTTCAGTGGATTTACCACAAAAAAACACAAATGTTACATTTCACAGAGATGACGACAGATATACACACAAACATATATAGACACATTAAATACACAACACATATAAATACAGATATGAACACTTACACGATAACACACGCACACTCCCTCACACAGAAAAACATAGTTTCTTTAATAAAGAGATAAATACGTTGTTCATTAATAAGGGAATCAATTGATCAGTTCACGAATGCAAAAGAATGCGGCTGAGAAACATTTCACAATTGATCAAATGGCACAGCAGATCCAATTGGCTAAATGGCTTAATTCTACTCCAATTTCCTGTTTTCTAAAGTGATTAATTGTTGAAGGTCGAATTCAAATGCAGATTACAGGGTCAAACGTAGCATTCTTGGCGAAACAGACGGATCTTAACGCCCATAGGTATCACCAAGTTGCTGCTCAAGTTGATAGGGGTGTTAAGAGGAGTAGGGTGAGTTGGTTTTCATTAACAGGAATATTGAGTTGAAGAGCCAGGAGATTATGCTGTAACTCTATAAAGCCCTGGTTAGACCACACATGAATTATTGTGTTGAGTTCAGTCGCCCCATTATACGAAGAAATTGGAAGCTTTCAAGAGAGTGTAGACAGGATTTACCAGGATGTTGCCTGCGTTGGAGGGCATGTATTTTGAAGAATTTCTGAGTGAGCTAGGCTTTTCTCATTGGAGTGAAGAAGAATGAGAGCTAACTTAATAGAGGTGTGCAAGATGCTGAGCCATAGATAGAGTGGACAAACCGAGACGTTTTTTCCAAGGTGGAAATGGCTATCACGCAGGGAGCATAATTTTAAAGTGATTGGAGGGAGGCTTCGAGGAGATGTCAGGTGCAGGTTGTTTACACAGGTTGTGATAGGTAGTAGAATCAGATACATTATGGATATTCAAGCAAATCTTGGAGAGACAAATAAATGGTAAAAAAAAATGAAGGTTATGAAGTTCAATTTAATCTTAGACTAGGATAAAAAGGTTGGCACAACATTGAAGGCTGAAGAGCTGCACTGTTCTGTACAGTACAACGTCCTAATTTCCTATACTCTTGTGAGCTTATGGTGTCTGGAATTAATCTAACTTCGATTGAGGCTAAATGTGTTAAGTATTTGATTGTCAAGTGTGAAAGGAATTGTGAACAGGTTTGAGAGTTTGAATGGTCTATATCAGTTTCTAATTGTCGAGTCGTTGCTTCAAAAGAGTGTTGATTGGCTTGAGGGGAACCCATTTAAAGAATAAGGGCTATTCCATTTCAGACTGAGACAGGGATGCTATTTTCTCTTTAGAGCTATGTGATCTGTAGTGTTCCATGCCCAAGGAGCAGTAAAGACTGTGTTACTGAAAACATTCAAGGTTGAGTTCCAGAGATCAGTGAAGAACAAAAGAATCCATGTTTTTTGGGAACAGAGATGAAAGGGATGTTTAGCTACAATCACATCAACAATGAGCATTCTGAATGGAGCAGCAGACGCGAGGGGCCGAAAGGCAACAGTGCTGATCCTAACCCATGTCTTTTCTCTCACTCAAACCCTCGTTGATTTTACAGAGGGAGAGGAAGTTCCCATTCAGCCCGTCAGTAATGAGGCACGTCGAGACGTTTCTGCCCTTCTAAGGATTTACAAAGGAAGATGACAAATACATTCAGCCATTTGAGCCCATTATACAACACAGGAGGAGGCCATCCAACCTTTCTCGGCTGCTATACAGGAACAGGGAACCCTGGGTAACTCTCAGGAAATAGACAGAAGCGATTGATGTTTATTTTCAGTTTGGTAAATTTTAACTTGGTGGAGTGCCTTAGAGATTAGTGCAAGATCAACAACTATATCGAACCTGTCAATGATTTGGATGCGGAGACTGATTGGATTGGAGCTCAATTAGCTCAAACACCAAGATAGTGAATTAATAAGGTGTCGAATGGAGGTAGAAAATCTGTAATGGGATAGACACGGGGGACGTTAATGCGTAAACCTACAACAGAAACAGTATAACCTGGGCTAGTGAAGATTATGCTCTGACAAAAGGGTAAAACAACAGTAAACTACTTAAAAGGAGAGAGATCACACAACTCAGTGGTACAACAGGATTTGGGCATCCCAGTACACACATCACACAATGTTAGTATGCCGATGCATTAAGTGATTAGGAAAGTAAATGGAATGGTTCTACTCCATGCAAAGGCTATCAGGACATTTTACTGCATCTGTACATGAGCGTTCTGCGGCCACATTTGATGTATTGTGTGTAGTGATGATTCCCTACACTGACAAATAAATATACTCAATTGATTTAGAGGCTCTGTTAGATGTTTCACTGTACTTGTTCCTGGAAAGAAGGCCTTATTCTGTCATACAGCAAAGAAACAGATCTTTCGGTTCACCTTGTCCATGACAACCCGATGTCCTCTACTAATCTTGTCCCATTTGCCAGCATTTGGCCCATAACCCTCTAAACCCTTCCTATTCAAGTACCCAACCAAATGGTTTTTAAATGCTGTAATTTTCCAAGCTTCCAACACTTCATTTGACAGTTCATTCCATACACTGCGAGAAAAGGTTACCACTTTTATCTCGTTTAAAGCTTTTCCCCTCACCTTCAATCTGTGTGCTCTAGTTTTGAACTTTCCAAACCTCAGAAAATGTCCTTGGTTATTCACCATTTCCATGCCCCTCATGATTTTATAAACCTCTACCAGGGCACTTCACGGTAAAGAATGAGAGATTTTCATATTCAACCATATAAGATCTTGGGGAGAGTGTTTCAGTTGCGTGGCTGATGGACATTTCCTCTGGTATGGGAAACTAAAAGTAAGGATTCACATTTAAGGGGAAAATGCATTCATTTTAACATAGATAGTGCAAAGACACGAATTTATTGGACACAATTATGAGGACATATATAAACGCATCTTCAAATGACAGCTTATAACTTACTCCTACATGGAGCAGGGAACAGGGACAGATTCATACAGTCCCGAGCATGTTCAACGAGGCTTCACATGGTCCAATTAGGTGGTCAGATAACATTATTGTATATTTCAGCAAAATGTTGGAGACGATGCAACCTGCTAGAAAAGTCACCGTTTATTGCTTTTTATCTTACCTTGTACCTTCTCACAGCAACGTATAAGAGGTGAAAACACATCCGCAATCGTTAGCACTCGTGAAGAATTCCAGTTGAGGATTCATTGGAATTTCCAAACTGACTGAAGCAAAGGGAATTTAGCCAAATCCAACTGTTCCAGGAAGGAATTCGATTGCCAGCAGCTTATGTGAGCAGAATGACCTCAGATGCAGAACACAATTTAATAGTTCCTTTTTTCTTGAAGTTAATTTTTGCTACGAAAAGTTCTTTCAAGCTGATATTCTGCAGAGATTTTTTTTCTGTTTGTCTTCATGCATGTGTATGTGTGAGTCTATGTGCACCTGTGTGCATGACACTGAGAGTGTCTTTTTGTATGTGTCTGCATACGTGTATATTTCTGTTTATACAAACTGTGTCTCAGTATAGATTGAAAGATAAATATTGATATACATATTTGTCCATACTGCTTGCCACGTATCTTTCCATCATAGCTTGAGTAAGTTTGTTTTGGTAAATTACTTTGCCAAATTAAAGATATCTACCTGACTTGTGTCTAGCAAAAAACCTGACCAAGTCTGAGAACTATATCATTGGACATATCACCAACGTAATTACATTTAAAATGTGTCATGACCAATGGAAGAGCTGGAGTAGAAAATTAAAGTGACCTCTCCAAACCCAGTCTGAACAGGGATGAGGAGAAATTCACAAAGGGCTGCTTGATTGGGAATGCTTTTCCCCAGAAGTTTGTGGTGCTTGAGTGTTTGCATTTATTCAAAGCCATGCAACTACGATATTGGATAGTAAAGGATAATGAACTACAGGCAGAATAGTGAGGCTGAGACCACAAGCTGATCTGCCACAATTTTAGTGCCTGGTGGAGAAGGCTCAAAGTGTCTAATGACCAACCGTTCTCCTCAGTCCCATGTTCCACTGAACCTCTCAAACATGATGGACAGGAACGGTCGGAGGCCATTTACACCAATAACCTGGTGCACATAAACAGCGAAGACCTTACAGCGGATGAAGACTGTCACACACATTTTGACATTGCGTTGGAAAATATTCTTGGGAAAAGAAAGGTGAGGCGACGGTGTGAAGCATCTCATTCCTCTGCCTTCACAGAACTGTCTTCATTTCATGGTCATGATGCCGATTCAGATTCACTGTAAATACAGCGTCCATACCTCACCAAGAGATGGCTCACAAAATCCTCTGGTCTCCCTGACTGCAACATCCAATAACAGAATTTTCAGGAAAATAACTTCCCAATAGCAGAATGAGTGAACATCAGAAATGCGAATGCGTCATTCAGCCCTTCAGGCCCGTCTTTCCCTTCAATATGATCATAGCTGATCTGCAAAAGCCACAACGCCTCTCTAATGCTCAATCCCTGCAGTCCTCAACATTCTAATGCCTCATATATCCATTGTGTCCCCTTCCAAATATCTTGATGATCTATCTCCCCTACCTGTCTGGAATAAAGAAGTCCCGATAGTCACTACCTCTGTGAGAAGGAAACACTCCTCACAAACACACCGTTACCTATTCACATGAATAAAAGATATGAACACGCGGTAAGAGTGACTGGCCCTGATATCAAGGCAGGATTTAACTGTGGATAGTATCAAGGAACCCTGAACAGAATTGCATGTAATGGGAATGAATTATAAACTCACCACTGGTTAGAGGCATTCAGAGGACAAGGGAAGATGTTTGTGGTTGGTGTGGATCTATCATTTCAGTCAAAGGACGTCTCTGCCTGCATCCTCAAGGTAGTTTTCTTCAGCTGTTTCAATGTATTTCCAACGTCTTACGGTTAGAAGTGGAGCTATTCTCTGAAGATCACACGATATTAAGAATAATTTGTCACCTGTCCACTGTTGAAGCAGTTTGTGTCCATATGCAGCAAGACCTTGACAGCATCCAAACTGTGTTGTTCAAGTGATGGTAACACTCCTGTAACAGTCCTCCTGGAAATGTCTCTTTCTAGTGTTCCACAGTTAAATAAGAGGAGCTCATTCAGCATCTCAAGCTGGTTTCAACAGGATATATTCAACCCAGTGAAACTATTGAATACGAGCAGGGATAGTCCATTCAGTCCCTCCTGCCCATTACATAAGGAGGGAAGGAGTGTAGTCAGCACATCGAGGTGTTAAACAGGAACCAGGAGTTGCCAAGTCAGGTCTTTGAGCCTCTTCCATGTGAGCAGGAAGAGGCCATTCAGCCTGTTAAGTCAATTATGCAGAAATAAGAAGATGACATTGATACCGCAACATGTCAGACAGTGAAGCAGAGACTACACAGATAAACTGCTCTATTTCGTTCCTCCTGGATCCATTGCCAGTGGTACACGTGTTTCTTTAACTTGGTTTACTGAAGGTGAGAAGGGAAAGTGGCTGGTTTGTGCCAGTGTCAAGGAAAAAGCTTCTATCTCTGAGAAGACAGACTGGTATTTCGATGGAGGTTACAACCTGGTGGGAATGGCTAACTCTTTCAGGAATGAGGTATTTTGGCTGCTGACAGATTTGTGAACAGTGCAGGTTCGCACGCCGACTGCATATTGAGACAGTGAGAGTTCATTCAGAGCCTGGAGCTGCCTCTCAACCAATATGGGGGCTCCTTGCAGTATTTGAAATACTGGGAATCAAATATTATGGAAAAAATGTAATTTTCCCCATGATCATTGTCTTTCTCTTGACAAAATGGGTGTTAGTCCCTAAACTTCAAGTTTAATAGTAAAAGCCTGTTATTTTCTCTCAGCGCAACGTATTAAACACTCATTTTCTTCACACTTTCCTCACGGTACCATCATCCCAGGAATAAGTCTGGTGAAAGTATTTTGCACCACCTCAGTCGCAATATAATCATTCTTTATAAAGGAGAGATAATCTGTAATCAGTGGCCGAAATCCTGTCCAAGCAACACTCTATAATTGCAGGAAGATGGATTTACTCCAACACTTGAATAATGTTATAATGAAGGACAACGTACCATCTACTGTCCTGATTACTTGCTGGCTTGTGGGAATTGTATAAGTGATGACTGCACTTCCCAACCTCTCAAGTTCTAATAAATGAAAAGAACTATATTTGGTGCCCACATTCAAATCATTTCTTTGCCTTGTGAACAGCTGTGCTCCAAGCACTAATACATGGGATACCCTTTGAGCAATTATCTTTAGTCCAGAGCAGAGTCTTTCTCTCTGTATTCTCCCCATTATCCAATTCTCAATCCATGTAGTATATTCACCTCTTACACAAGGACTCTAACGTTCTTCACTCACCTGTCAAAGCCTCCTGAAAATTCAAACACACTCTTCCCATTGGTTCTCATTTGTCGATGTCACAATCAACATCCTCCACAAAATCCAAGTAGTTTATCATAAACGTTTTTCCTTTCTAAAATTTAGGCTGACTCCGCAAATCGTATCATTATTCTCCAAAGATCTAGTTATTATGAATTGATTAAAAATTCTAAATTTTTCCCACACAACTGGCATCGATTTATTCATCAGCTGGTATTGCTTTCTATCTCGCTCCTGTTTTAAGTGGTTGTGGTCACAGTAGCTACTTCCAAGCCTGCAGAATTCTTTCCATAACATAAAAAAGTTTGACAGTACAGATTTAGGCCATTGACCCATCGTGTCTGTGCCTGCTCGCGAAAGAGCTATCCAGCAAGTGCAACTCTCCAGCCCTAGACCTCTAAATTCATAACTTATTTAGTCCAGCAACTTACCAACATTCAATACAATGAGCTTTTTTTTTCTCGCAGTACTTCCTCTTTAATAATTTTAACTTCATGAAGTTCCACATTTTCGCCAGTCACCATGTTCCCTAACATTTCAGGAAGATTTTTCTGTTCCTTCCTCTGTGGAAGGAACCGACAAATTCAACTCACCGGACGGAGATGGCCTCCATCATCTTGTGAGTACATGAGAGGATCGCACTTTGGCAAAATGGATCCTTCACCCACTCCTGCCTGGAAAGTTCCAGAATCAAAACAGTTGATGGGAATTTTGAGTACTTTCCTCTCCCTGGTGTGAGACTAAAGTTTATGATAATGGATGTTTCACAGTTCTGCGACGTCATTGTTGTCATTAACTGGCTTCACACTTTTCCCACGGAAGAGGTACAACATTGAGAAATATTTGTGGAAATCTCAGAGAGTATAGTGCAGTGTCCTTCTCCTTCCTATGCAGTCTCTGCAGACCCAAACTCTCTCCAAAATACAGTGCCAAAACCTTGTCCAGAGTGGGGACACCAGACCCTCAGGTTTCCCTAAATCATTGCAGTAGCTGATAACACAAACCCAAGAAAACCATCCAGGGAACCTCCTCTAACTTTCCAGTGATGGGAACAAGTCAAATCTCTTTCTACATATCACAGCCACTCAGAGTTAACAAATGGCTTTCTCGCCTCAATTTCTATTCCTGGTTGAAAAACCATTGCAGCTCTGCACAGTCCCTGTGACCTGAAATATTACTGGTTCTGTTCTCCATGGAAGTAGTTGACAATGCCACTGCAAGATTTTCGGTACCTCCATCACAATAACAGCAACAGTACCATTACCAGTGTAGATGCTGGGGATGCGATGGTCTAGTGCTATTATCTGCAGACTATTAATCCAGGGAGCCAGCTAATGACTCAGATTTAGACTTCAATCCCGCCTCATCAGATGGTGGAATTTGAATTCAATGGAGTATTTGGGTTAACCATCAACTACAAGATTGTCAATTATTAAATAAAAACAAACACCTGGCCCACTTATGCCCTTCGTGGAAGGAAATCTGTTATCTTCACGTGGTCAGACCGACATGTGACACCAGATCCAAAGCAATGTGATTGATTGTCAACTGCCCTTTGAAATGACCAAGCCAAAATTCAGTTATATCACAACAAGGTCTCAAATAAATGAAACCAAACAGATCTAAGCACTGGCAGCCTACAGCATGTGGACTGCTATGGTTCAAGAAGGCAGCTCACCAATACCTTCTCATGGGCAACCGGAAAGGGAAATATATACTGCCCCAGCCAGTTACACCCATGTCGTATTAATGAATTAAAGAAGATGACCATCCTGAGGAATGAGAGACAGAACAGTGACTTGGTAGATATCTACATGGGCATGATACTCAGGAATATGGGAAAAATGAAAAAAACAAAGAGATTAGTATCACATTTTATTTCCATCCTAGCTGATTATCAACAATTGCTTTTATAAAACATTTTTCTCTATCTCTCTATTCCTCCATATATTCAACTCATTCCACCAGCACAAATTACACTATTTCCCAGCTGCTTCCGATCTGATGCATGGTTAGTGGACTCAAAACGTTAACTCTGTTTTTCTCTCAACAAAATCTGCCAAACCTGTTCCGTTTCCCCAGCACTTCGTTTCTTTTTGCTTCAGATCTTCAGTAGCTTCCTCTGTTTGATTTAATGTTTCTTTTTGGTATTTCATGGGATGTCAGCATCACTGTGAAGGGCAGCATTTGATGACCATCACTAATTGTCCTTAATTGTGACCATTCCACAAGGCAGTACAGAGCCAAGCACATTGTTGTGGGTCTGAAATCACTCTCAATCCAGACCAAATAACAATGTTAGATATCTTTACCAAAGGACATCAGTGAAACAGATAGATTATTAGACAATATGCTCCTCGTTTTATGGTTACAGTTCATGCATTTGTTTTTTATTTCGATTCTTATTATTTGAATTTATGTTCTGCGATCAGCTGTGGTAGGATTTGAGACAGTATCTTCAGTATTCTAACCTGTGCCTCTGAATTACCCATCCAACGACATTACTACTCTGACACGGTGTCACTATCATGAACTTAATTTATAGACATGAAATGTTTGTGATTGATTTATTCGTAACCGGAGCAGTGGCCAGAAGACAACTGTAACTATTAAGTATGACGTTTAGTAAGGCATAGGTAATGGTTTGTTCAGCAACAGCACTGACACCGTGGTGGAGACTCAGGGCATTATGAAGCTGGTAATGAGCAGGTTTGATGATGGAGTCAATACCAAGACATATATCTGTTCAATGCAAAAAAGGTCCTCACAGTTCTGTTTCAGAGGTTTGTGAGGGAGGGGTCTGACATTTGTGGATAATGAATGGAATTTATAATGGAACTAAATACAATAGTTTCTGTCTTTACCAGATATACATACCAAAAACAAGCAATGAAGTTCAACATGGTTTATGTAATTAATGAATAGATAGAGATTGAAAAACTTACCAGGAACACCAACAATAGCGAGGGTGGGATAATAACCTCCCTGAATAATCATCAGTACACCGAATATTTGCAATGATAATGTTGACTCAGAACAGGAAATCCTGAAAAGACCATCGGATAAACTCCTGTGCATTGTTGTAACATTCCTGTCTAATGTTCTCAGATTCTGATCGATTATTGGAATATTCCTGTCTAATGTTCTTAGATCCTGATCCATTGTTGTAACATTGCAGTCTAATGTTCTCAGGTTGGAACATTCCAGTCTGTTGTTCTCAGATTCTGATATCTCCTCTCTCTGTCTCTGTAGCTACTGACTCCGTTAGTGTTGGAGGTGATGTATCTGCTGCTACCATGGGATAAAGCACCGAAAGAAGTCCCTTAATAATAGGAGAGAGAAAGTCTCTATTGACACAGTTAGAGTCCATGGAGACTGACATCAATCACAGTTACTGAACAAACAGTTCCACTTAACTCCTTCCACTATAGCATTTTCAGCTCACATTAACAACTGGACTGGATTGGATGTCGACATCACTAGGTATTGGTCTCATCTCCAATCACTAGTGAAGTCAGTGCCAAGATGTGGGGGCGGAGGGAGCGGTGGGGTGAACTGATTGATGTTTTCTCTTCGCAGGTTAGATGGTTCTGCTGTGTTGTTCATGTACAATGTTGTAATAGCTTGCAGCCCCAAGAATCTCACAATCAAGTTGTTGTTGTTGTACTGTTCTCTCCTCTAGAACAACTGCCAACAAAAAGATTGTCCCTGGACAGAGTTGCCCTGGTTTTGCAGAGGAAGCTTGGATAGGTGTGGACATGACTCTGACTGCTGTCTGAAGGCAACACTGTAATGTCAACACACAAGTTGCGCTTCAGGTTTTTTTTAAAATTGGCAAGCATCTTATTGCTGTATTATTTGATTTAAAGCAGTGAGATTTACATTTATTTTTTTAACTTCAGTCCAAAGAAAAAATAAATGGCATGTACAAAGACCTTGTTCATTAAAACCGATGGATTAATGAACCAGGGACAGAATGAAAATAACATTAGTTAGGAGACAGAAAGAAATAGGAGCAGTGGTTGTGGAGATTTGAGGGGAATACAACGATAATCCCCCAGTCACCATTACACTTTCTGGCAGACAGAATGAAATGCAAAGCAGAGCAAGGAAACTGAGATAGAATGCTGATTGCTGATGTGGCTCTGTGGGTCAGGGATTAGCGCTACACTTTCACAGTGCTCGGGGTCTGGTTCGATTGCAACCTCAGGCGATTCTCTGTGTGGAGTTTGCATATTGTCCCCAGATCTGTGTGTATTTTATCCCACAGTTCAAAGATGTACAGATTAGGTGAACTGGCCAAGCTAATCTTCTCATTATGTTCACCGATATGTAGGTCAGGCACATTAGTGAGGGGTCAATATTGGGGGTAGAAAAATGGGTCTGTGTAGGTTACTCTTCCAAGGACCTGTTTCCAAACTACATGCATTCGATGAACGTGAACAGGACCATATCAAACGGAAAGAATAGTATGCTGCATAAGTATTAATCAGTGGATATACAGTTCGACACGGTTGTGCACATATAGAATATCGTACATTACAGCGCAGTACTGACCCTTCTGCCCTCAACGTTGCGCTGACCTATGAAACCAATCTGAAGCCCATCTAACCTACACTACTCCATTTTCCATCCATATGCCTATCCAATGCCAATTAAATGTCCTTAAAGTTGGTGAGTCAACTTTTGTTGCAGGCAGTGCGTTCCACACCCCGCTACTCTTTGAGTAAAGAAACTACCTCTGACATCTGTCCTGTATCCATTACATCTCAATTTAAAGCGAACTATCCTCGTGCTAGCCGTTACCATCCAAGAAAAAAATGCTTTCGCTATCCAGCCTATCGAATCTCTGATTATATTATATGCATGCATTAAGTCACCTCTCAACATTCTCTCAAATGAAAACAGCCTCATGTCGCTCAGCCTTTCCTGGTAAGACCTTACCACCATACCAGGCAACAACCTAGTAAAGCTCCTCTGAACCCTTTCCAAAAATTCCACAACCTTCCATGAATGAGGTGACCAGAACTGTATTCAATAGTCCATGAGCGGCTGCATCAGGGTTTGTACAGCTGCAACATGACTCAAGGGTTCCGAAACTCAATCCCTCTACGAATAAAAGCAAACACAACATTTGCCTTCTGAGCAATCCTATCAAACTGGGTAGCAAATATCAGGGATCTATGTACATGGACACTGAGGAATTTCTACTCATCTACACTACCAAGAATTTTACCAAGAGCCCGCAGTCTGCATTCCTATTGCTCCATCCAAATTGAATTACCTGACATTGTTCCGCATTGCATTCCATTTGCCACCTCAAAGCCCAGCTTCCAAATTATCTGTGTCCTGCTGTAACCCACAACATCGTTTGGCACTATCCACAACTCGAGCGACCTTAGTGTCATCTGCAAATTTACGAACCCATCCTTCTACGCCATCATACAGATCGCTTATAAAAATGACAAACAGCAGTGTGCCCAAAAACAGATGCTTGCGGTACACTACTTGTAAGTGAACTCCAGGATGAACATTTCCCATCAGCTACCACCTTCTGTCTTCTTTCAGCTAGCCAATTCCTGATCTAAACCGCTAAATTACCCTCAATCCCATGCCTCCTTTTTTTGCAGTAGCCTATCGTGCGGAACCTTACCAAACGCTTTACTGAATGTCATATACACTATATCAACCATTTTACCCGCATCCACCTGTTTGGTCACCTTCTCAAAAAATGCAATAAGGTTTGTGAGGCACGACCTAACCTTCACCAAACCGTGTTGACTATAGCTAATCAAATTATTCCTTTCTACATGAGTATGAACTCTATCAATTTAACAATTTCAACACTTTATCCACAACCAAAGTAGCGCTCACTGGTCTATAATTAGACTCTACTCCCTCTCTTGAACAAGGTAACAATATTTGCTATCCTCCAGCCTTGTGCACTATTCCTGTAGACAATAACATAAAGATCAAAGCTAAAGGCTCTGCAATCTCCTCCCTGTCTTCCCAGAGAATCCTAGGGTAAATCCCATTTGGCACAGGGGAGTTATCTATTTTTACACCTTCCAGAATTGCTAAAACCTCTTCCTTGTGAACCTTTTATCCTATATAATCTATTGACATATATCTCAGGATTCTCCTCAACATTGGCTATTTTCTAGTGTGAATATTGATGAAAAAATCACTTAGCTCTTTCCCTATCTCCTCTGACTCCAAGCACAACTTCCCACTACTCCAATTGATAGGCCCTAATCTTACTCTAGTCATCTTTTTATTCCTGATAAAGTTTCGAAAGCCTTCGGGTTTTCCTGACCCAATCTACCAACGATTTCTCATGTCCCCTCCTGTCTCTTCGATGCACAGAATATTCAGAATTAAAAACCACGACATGGATAACACAATGTGCAGGTCCATGGAAAGAATACGGAATAATATCAGTAGGAATATATATCATTACGTCCTGATACAGAGATGTTGGCCCCAGTAACCATCGCCTTTGTTGCAATAATGATATACAATTTTAAAGTGTTAAAATAAAACATTCGGCCCATCGAGCTGACACTAATCCTCTGAAGAACATTGCACCCGATCCACCTCCTACAAGATTCCTCTATCTCCCATAGTTAAAGCAAGTAGTTGCAGATGAACAATTTTTCATGGTCAAATGGGAGGAATCAGAAACACCTGGACGAAACACCTGCAGACACGGGACGAATATGAAAGCTCATTACAGGTGGTGGCCCAAGGATGGAATTAAGCGCAGCTTCTCAGGTGCTTCGAGACAGCCGTGCTAACCACTGAGCCACCTTGCCACGCATCCAAATATGTCACTGTGCTAGCGTATACGAGGGAACTTGGAAATCTAAAATACAAGTGGAAAATATTGTTGAAACACAGCTGATGAGTCAGTATCTTGAGAATGAAAGAGGGTTAACATATTGAGACGAACATGACTCTGTTCTGAAAAAGTCATTAGATTAGATTACAGTGTGGAAACAGGCCCTTCGGCCCAACAAGTCCACACCGACCCGCCGAAGCGAAACCCACCCATACCCCTACATTTACCCCTTACCTAACACTACGGGCAATTTAGCATGGCCAATTCACCAGACCCTGCACATCTTTGGACTGTGGGAGGAAAGCGGAGCACACGGAGGAAACCCACGCAGACACGGGGAGAATGTGCAAACTCCACACAGTCAGTCGCCTGAGGCGGGAATTGAACCCGGGTCTGTAGCGCTGTGAAGCAGCAGTGCTAACCACTGTGCCGCTGTGCCGTCATATTCGTCCCCGAACGTTACTTATCTTTCTGCTCAGATGCTGCTGGACTTGCTGAAGTTTTCCAGCACTTCCAACTTTCTTTCTGTTTAGGAGTGTGGATATTTTTCTGATATGAAAGGGAACAGTGAAGCTGCCATTTCAGTGAACTCTCATGTATTTGGTTATGGTCATTGAATGAAAAATTAAAAGCTTTTTGTTTGAAAGAGCCCTAAATATTAATAACATTTTCCGTGCCATAAATCACCATGAGGATGTTGCATTCAGTGGCCATGAATCACATGAGCAATCCTCTATAAATAACCAATTGACTTAATGATCCGAATCATTACCTCAATGTCATATCATGCTCCTGGTGTCACTCGGGTCATAGTCGTACAGCAAGGTCTTATATTTCTGAAACTTTAGATGAAACTGTGGAAACATAAGATACGTTGGTACAGGGCATTGTTATCCACGGGTTTTGGAAGGATTAGCATGGGCAGATTTTATGTGTCAAACACAATCACTCTGGAAAAGGCGACATAGAGCAACCTATTTGAATCCCTTCTGTCCAAGTGATGCACATACACACAGAGCTGCTTGTAGGCACATTCCAAGATGTTTTAACAACTGGTAGTGAAGGAACAGCAAATTAGTTCCTCGTAAGGATGGCATGTAAATTGGAAGATAACTTATAGAGATTGTTTTCCCATTGTTCACATTACCAGTGCAGAATGTTCTCAAATTACCATTAATCACAGTTTTGCTGAGGGTCCTTGATACCACGCTCAGTCAAGTCCTGTTGCGATTTAAAGGGAAGTCTCCCTGATCTCACCTCAAATTATATTGGAATATCAGTTGAAAGAACAAGGATCAAAAATACTGTTTGTTTGAACAATATCCTCATGATATAAAAAATAAAATTGATATAAAGACTTCCAATTATGTACCAAGATGTTTGTCCTGTTGGTGATGAGGCTGTTTGGTTGCGTTGTGATAGATGGACAGGAAGAAACTCCACTCTTGTACCATAGTTAACAAAGCCATCCTGTTCACGGTGCATCAGACAGTGGTAAACATGCTGTTTTCTGTTGCTGTTGGATAGTGATAATTTCAAACGCACCATTCACTGATGACATGTAGTAGCACAGAAGTCAGCAATTACCAGAATTTAGTGTGAGAGCAAAAAGCGAAAGGAGAATCAGGGAAAGTGGGAGTGATAGGGAAGTGGTTTGTGATACACAGTGCGAGAAGTGTGAATGGAGATGGTCAGTGGAAGGGCATGTCACAGCAGAAGGGGCAATGCAAGGGAAGTAGGTGGTTAAGGAAAGAGTAGGAAGGGGAGGAGGTAGTCTGTTAGAAGGACCATCTGTGGCAGGCAATACCATGCAGTTGGAAAACTGAGATTGATGGACATCGAAATGTGCTCAGTAAGTGGGATGATTACAAATCAGCATCATCCCAGGAGCATCAGCAGTTACTAAACCAAGGACAGCCCATCCATCTCTGAAAATATCCAAGCTAATTCAAATGCTCAGTGTAAGTTTCGGTCAATGAGCCCACCAACATTATTCCAGCTTTTTGATAACATAAGTTTAAGGATACCAATAACATGCAAACAAACTTTCCTTCATTGATATATAGACTTCTAGTTGCAAAGTTGTTATTTCTCCGCAGAATAATAAATTCCTGGCCACATATTCGCTTTGACAAAGAGTCCGTTTTCCTGCGTTTCCTGCCAGCTGTTCATCACAGTCCAGCGGCTTATTTAACACGACGTCCACCACCAGTAATACTTACTCCAAGCTATACTGGCACATGAGATGCACAGCTGGTACTCCCTCCGAACGGCCACTTGGATGGCCCAACACCAACTGGACTGTAACTTCTCAACGGAATTTTTGAAAACTTCGATTTCCTCATAATAATTGAACAATGTAACCATGTTTATTGATCTGATGAGCTTGTTGCGGCCTTTGAAGTAGTGTGAGACATTTGCAGAAACCATTTCGTGAATACATTGAAATAAAAGGCCAACTGACAGCCCATGTCACGAATAACACAAGTTAATGCAGCATTTAATCAGCAGTGATTGAGCCTAAAATACCAGAGCTGAGTCGGCCATGCGACTTGAAGTAACTTTCATTAATGCAAGTTTGGTGTTTTCTGATTGGCGTAGACATGTTGTGCTGAATGGCCTGTTTGTGTGCCATAAGGCTCTAACACTTTAATTCTTGAAAACAGGAAATAGTCTCAGCATTTCCATAGCTTGTGAGCATCAATTGGTGAAGAATATAATGTCCAAGGTCACATTGCATCCTGACTTGAATCAAAACCATTGTCCCTTCACTGTCACTTGTTCAGAAATCTGTAACTCTCTCTGAAACAAAAATGTTAGTGTTCCAGCACCACGAGGGCCACTGGGATTCACCAACACATTATGAGTGGAAAGTAGACACAGGCAACAGATCGGTGGCTTTGCTAACGAAACTCACCTCACAACAACAACTGTAAGGAAGCTGCACTGTTAAGATATATATTCGACATTATCTAATTTCTAAAGCAGTTTCAAAGGAGTTTTTCACTTGTTTAAAAAAATACATTTGGAAAGTTGTGTCCATCATTCTGAAAGGAAAAGTCTTCATGTTCATGAGAATGGTCTACTAATTTTTCGGGAGCAGAAGACAACAAAAAAGTAGAAACTAACATCAAGCGTTAAGTTTTCCTTCTTTGCCCTTAAAACGTTACTGTGCCATTCTTAGTCAAGAATCTCCCTGCCTCTGCCTTAAGAATATTCAATGTCCTCGCCTTCATCGCTCTCTGGGAAGAGAGTTTCACAAATACACAATACTTTGAGAGGGCTGAAACAACCCAAATCTTGTGAAATGAGATATTCTTTAGTTTTACTTTCCATCCACTTATTGTAATCTCTCATACAAACTGAATTTTTTTTTCAGAATTCAACTTAAAAAGACTATTCTGAATATTCTGAAGTTAAACAAGATCACATATTGTCCAACTAAACTCCAGGATATCCAGGGCCAATCTGGTCAATATTTCCTCCTAAAGTATAATTCTTCACAGGAGTCAGTTGAGTGAATCTTCTTTGGACTGCTTTGCATGTCATTATGGCCATAGTTCTTTCGATGTGGTCTCACCAGTATCCTGTAAAACTGTAGAAAAATCTTCCTACTACTGAATGAATTCTGTTTCTAAAAAGTTTCAACATTTGTCTGGCCTCTCTAAAACCTTGATGTACACGACCTTTTTTTTTGTGTGATCCAGGTGCCCGATTCCTCTGTGCCTCAATCCAATCTCTCCGTTTAAATAATTCGTACGTTTCCATTAAACTTCCAACATATTTGAACACAGACTCATTTTCCATTCTATTCTCCATACACTAATATTTGTTGTTCATTTGACCAACTTATATCTCCTTAGTAACTCGTGTCGTCTTCATATACAAATAAAAACAAATAATGTAAAAATATTACATTGTCAATTCCATTGGAATGTGGTGACAGCCTATGTCTTTGACCAAATATTCTATCTCCATTATGGAAGAATACAAACGTTTGAAATTGTCTGTGTCCTCTCAAGCAGGCTCACATGCTTGTATTCTGCCATAATGCAAACAGAATATTTCATCTAAGGCATAGGTTGACGCCACAATTCAGTGGAATCGACAATGTCATATTTTTAGTCCATGTACAAGCTATAAATTAGCGCCAATGCGAAAGTGTTTTGCAGTCCCATCACTCAGTTCCCATCACTGAGATATGGATAGATAGTGTAGAATCTGTGTGGGTGTAATTGAGAAACAACAAAGGATAAAAATGCAGAAAACAGCGAGTGAGGATAAAATGATCATGTCAGTATGGTAGCCAGTGACATGTGATTTTCCATAATGCTCAGTGTTGTGACGACGACTTTTTGCTTTGAAAATTAATGATCTAGATGAATGTTCTAAGGGCATTCTGGTTAGCGTTTCAGATGATACAAAGATAGGTGGAGAGACAGGAAGCATTGCGGAAGTGGAGAGGCTGCAGTTGGGATAAAACACGTTAGGAGAGTGGGCAATGAAGTGGCAGATGGATACAATGGGAGTAAGTGTGAGGTCATGCACTTTGGTAAGAAGATTGCAGGCATGGAATATATTCTAAATGCGGGAAAATTCTTCAGTCTGAAGTGCAAAGAGAATTGTTAGGAAACTTTTATATCACGACACAGTGTGTTTTAAAATCTTATATTCACCAAAAGAACTGTGAGTCGAATCATAAACATCAACATCTGTTTATTGAACACAATTAATATTAGAAAAATAAATTGTACTATAACGTAGCGAAACACACTACAAACTACTTAATGCTTTAACTTAACTTCGTATGGTTGTATACACCCCAACAGAACATTGCCGGGCTCTACCTGCTGAATTCTCTTTCTTACGATGGACTTGGAGGTATCTTCTGCTTTGGTGGTTATTGTCGATTTACTGCGCTAAGTGAGGTTTTGCGGTGATTCTCATTCCTCGGAGTCTTGACCTCATTTTGGGAGGATATGGAGGATCTGTCAACAGAATGACCATGTCGGATAACTCTGATCAATCAGACCTAACTAAGGGTTGGCACATTGATGGCCCAAGGGAGGCATTCCGTTGTCCCATTCAAATTCAATTCCAGGTTTGTATTGCAGGGTCTGTAGCTGTCAGGTTTGTTTACAAACCCTCTGTGGGTCGCTGCAGCCTATCTGGATTCGACAGCATGTGGATTAGCACAGACAGTTTACTCAAGGCTGGGATGCATTTCCCAGCATGCTTTAATCATTGTTCACTTTTGTAACTCCATGGTAATTTGTTATTGTCCATCATAATTTCATTATTTCATGTGGCAGGATTGGTCACAAAGGCAAATACAAGGATGAAATTTATTATTAGAAGACTTGAATATAAAAGCATGGATGTACTTCTGAGACTCTATAAGGCTCTAATCAGACCACATTTGGATTATTGTGTGATTTTTTGGGCCCCATATCTCAGGAAGGACATACTGCACCTTGAGCGTGTTCAGAGGCAGTTCACCAGAATGGCCTCAGGACTGAAAAGTCGAACATATGAGGTCTCTGGGATTAAACTCGCTGAAGTTGAGAAGGATGAGAGTATCTAATAGAATCATTCAAAGTACTAAATGGCAGTCCAGAATAGATGTCAGAAAGATGTTTCCATTGTTAGCAGGGAAAGGACCCAAAGGCATAGTCTCATAGTTAAGAGAATACCTTTTATATCGGAGATAAGTAGAAATGTCTTCTGCCAGAGAGTGATGTATCTGTGATAAGGCTGGAAGTTTCCTTCCTTAAAGGGCATTAGTGAACCAGATGAGTTTCCCCTTTACAATCTTTTCACGATCATCATCAGTCTCTTAATTCCACATATGAATTCAAGCTCCACCATCTACCATGGCAGAATTCAAATCCAGGGCATCAGAACATTAGCTGGGTGTCTCGCTTAACAGTTCAGCGTTAACACCACCAAGGCACTGCCTTGGTCAGTCCTCCAGAGTGTGACTAACTTGTGTAATATGATTTGCCCGAGACTTTTCCCTCAATCTATTATTGATTTCCGTGTCAAATCATGAATGTTTTTTCTCCATTACGCAATTCCTCTTGCACTCACCAATATACTTTAATTGAGAGGTTATTTAGTATCTCATTGTGTTTTAACTTTTTTTTTTATCTGTCCTGCCCTTATAGTTTTGTTTTTTTCCCTGGCCAGTCCACCCAAGCCCTCTCCTTCCTTAGCCCAATATAATTATCAATGCTCAACACTAAAACCGTCATATGTGACTGTTGTCCTAATACATTCCATCTGAGTTTGAAACTACAGCGTGTTGAGGGCACTACGTCCAAGAGGATCCTTAATTGCAAGATCATTTATCAATCCTTCCATGTCACATAATATCAAATCTGAAGTAAACCGTTCGGTGGTTGAATCCATGACATTTGCTCTCAAAAACAATCCTTCATACAGTCTACGAATTGTTCTTCGAGGCTACCTTTGCCAAGTTGATTAATTGAGTCAATATGCATGTTCATCCCACTTTTGTGCCTTGTCAACAGCCGTCATTATTTCCGAACTCAGAAATACTTCTGGTGAACATAGTAGTAACAGGATAGGACAGAGTCAGCATGGATTTATGAAGGGGAAATCATGCTTGACTAATCTTCTTGAATTTTTTTGAGGATGTAACTATGAAGTTGGACGAGGGAAATCCAGTAGATGGAGTGTACCTGGACTTTCAAAAAGCTTTTGATAAAGTCCCACACAGGAGGTTAGTGAGTAAAATTAGGGTGCATGGTATTGGGGGCAAAGTACTAGATTAGTTTGAAAATTGGTTGGCTAATAGGAAACAAAGGGTAGTGATAAACGGCTCCATTTCGGAATGGCAGGCAGTGACCAGTGGGGTACCGCAGGGATCCGTGCTGGGACCGCAGCTTTTTACAATATATGTTAATGACATAGAAGATGGTATCAGCAATAACATTAGCAAATTTGCTGAGGATACAAAGCTGGGTGGCAGGGTGAAATGTGAGGAGGATGTTAGGAGATTACAGGGTGAACTGGACAAGTTA